>NC_139587.1:22944338-23209338 GCF_946808225.1 Silurus aristotelis
TTATACAATTAAAAAAACAAACAGAAGCTGTTGTGCTTTCGGCCATGCAGTCATGTTCATATTTGCAACTGGAGCTTTTGCCTGTTGGAACATACTGTAGCATACACAGAAAAGGAGACACCCTTTAAACCAGACATCACAATGGGCTGCACACAAACACATGAGAGAAGGCTTTCAGCTGCTGAGAGAGGCAAAAAATAGATTGGTGCTCTAATGGGGAGAGGAGTATTAGCAGTCAAGTCACACAGAAGCACTTAACAGACTGGTAGAAAGGGATATTGATTTTTTTCCTGGCCTTGATAAACTGCATTTCAACTAGGCAGAGGCTTTCAAACCCTCCAAGTTCCACGATAGAACTTGTGATAACTGATAAACCTAAACATATGAGAGCAAAGCAATGTTCCAACAATAGTGAAAATTTCTTCTCCGTAGTGTGGGGACAGAAGGTGACGTCTACTTGTCTCTCCAGCGGATCAATTGATTGAGGACATTACCGACATGTTAGATATTTTCGTTGAGCTGAATTCATCTGTTTTGCTCACGTGACTCTGCTGCATTCGATTCTTTTTTGTTTATTGTTTCATATAAGGAAATTCAGTCGAGAAGAAGAAAAACCTGTGTATTCAGTTAAATCTTAAACATTTTACATTTTTATAAAGTTTAGGGTAATCAAGTTAAGATTAAAGCGAGTTCTAACCTCATAAAACCACCAATCCAAATTCTTCAGCAGTAAAGCAGTATAGTGCTGAATGCCTCCTTAATAAACTTCTTTATGTAATAAACAACAAAACAAGCAAATAAATAAATACATTTTCTCTTCTTTAAACAGACAAACTTCAATGTCTCTTTTTATTTTAGAAACACCTGCAGAAGTATGTATTTATTTTTTACTGAATTATGTTTCCCATCAGCCACTGCACCCTCACATTATTTGGTCACGTGTCACTCACCCCTGTTTTATGTCACCTTGATCAACACTTGAAGATAGTCTCACTTTTTCACAGCACTTTGTCTCATGTTTTTGTCTTCCATGGTTGCTGTGTTGTTATAGGCCATGTCCACAATAATGTTTTCGTTTAAAAATGAATATTTGTCTCTCTGTTTCGGCTTTCCGTCCACACCGAGACGCGTTTTCAGGCAACAAAAATGTAGCTATTTCCAAAGTAAATAAATTTGAAATTGTGTTTTCACGTGGCAGTGTAGAGTGTGACAACGGAGGCTTTAAAAAAACAACGACGACACATTTTTGTGTCAGACACAGCAGCTCAGTTAGTGGAGAACAAAGAGCTGGTGGAATAGAAATACATTTAAGGGCACAAAATCCTAAATACCAAACTATATAAATTGTATTAGTGTCTATCAACCAACACATTTTTTTTTATCCTGTTCTACGCTGTCTATTGTTGTCCTGCCTGATGTAACTTTTCCTTTAGCATCAATAAGCTCATAATAATGCTCCAGTACTTGTTCTGGACCAGTCACTCTGAGAACATCAGCATCAGGTTTTCGTCAACTCAAAGGCAAACAGGAGCTCGGCTGTTTTACATCCATACACTTTACGATGCAAGACATGTTTTGACAGCTGCATTATGCATGACTTATTGATTGTGGTGTTCTGTCCTCACATAGTGGAGTATTTCACTGTTGAAAGTGCTGGCTTGCTGGCACCGAGTCATCAACAACCAAGGAAGTAGAACAAAAGACGTAAGTCGAATATTCAGTTTCATCACACTAATTTGGCCAAATGCCGAGTGGCTTCATTTGCCCATTAAATCTGTTCATCCCAAGTGACAAATATTTACTTTATCATAAATCAAATTTCATTGCATAATTTGTGTAACAGATTTTTCTCTGGCAGCGCACACCTGAGAAAGCAGGTATGTAGTGTCATAGCCTAAGCTATCTAAATAGCTCTGCTTCTTTCAGCTGCTCCCATTAGGCTTGGCCACAGTGGATCATCTGTCACTATACCACTCTGTCCTCTACATCTCCCTCTTTTAAACCAACTACCTGCATGACCTCCTTCACCACAGCCCCAAACATCCTCATTGGCCTTCCTCTTTTCCTCCTTCCTGGTGGTTCCATTCTCAGCATTCTCCTACCGAAAATCTCAGCTTAATCAAGTCTCCTACCTCCAGCTCTGCCTCCTTACTTTTACTCACTCCCACTGTCTCTAATCCATACAACATAGCAGGTCTCACCACAGTCCTATAAACTTTCCCTTTCACTCTTGCAGATACCCTTCTATCACAAATCATTCCTGTCACTCTTCTCCACCCACTCCACCCCTGCCTGCACTCTTTTCTTCACTTCCCTAACACACTCTCCATTACTTTGCACTGTTGACCCCAGGTACCTGAACTCCTCCACCTTCACCACCTCTTCTCTCTGCACCACTCCACTGCCCTCCCTCTCATTCACACACATGTACTCTGTCTTACTACTACTGACTTTCATTCCCCTTCTCTCCAGCGTGTACCTCCACCTCTCCAGGCTCTTCTCAACCTGCTCCCTAGTCTCACCACAAATCACAATATCATCCGCAAACATCATAGTCCACTGAGACTCCTGTCTGACCTCGTCCGTCAACCTGTCCATTATCACTGCAAACAGGAAAGGGCTCAGAGCCGAACCTTGATGCAGTCCAACCTTCACCTTTACCCAGTCTGTCGTTCCTACTTCACACTTCACTGCTGTCACACTGTCCTCGTACATGTCCTGCACCACCCTCACATACTTCTCGAAAACAACTGCTTTCTCTAAATCCACAAACACACAATGCAACTCCTTCTGACCTTCTTTATACTTCTCCATCAACATTCCACTACTCTTTCCCATAACTTCATGGTATGACTGATCAACTTTATTCCCCTGTAGTTACTGCAGGTCTGCACATATCTATGATTCTTAAAAATCGGTACCAGCACACTCCATTCCTCAGGTATCTTCTCACCTTGTGCAGACAACAGTGTTAGTGCTTACATGAAACAGTGTTCTTGTGAACTAAGGCATAAAACCCGCTTATATTTAAGAAGAGTTCAAACACAGTACTGGGATGAGACGCTCAGCTGCAGAAAGACATTTGTATGGTGTAAACATTGCAAAGACAGCCGCATGTCCGTCAGTGACGATCCCGGTCATGCTGGTTCTCAGCCCACAGCAGTCAATGCTGTCTTTGAATGGTTCAAGCATACTGACAAATCTTAGTGTGCTAAATCCTTCCAGGCATTAGTTAAACAAAGTGTATAAACGTAACAATGTTAAAATGTTAACAAATAAATGACTTCCACTACTTAAAATTTGTTCTTTAATTTTATAAAGTCAAAAGTGCCAGTTTGACTTGACTCTTGTGTATATTTATATCCTGCTAACTGATTTTAGGTCTTTCAGCATAACTTACTCAGCTTCATAAAGGAACGTGAGAGATACATTTAATACTATAGTGAACATACAAGTTTCATATGAGATACCAAACACTTCACCAGTGTGGCTTCACTCTACTACAAAAACCCACTCACATACTGGATATTGGTGCTACAAATGCTTTTTGTTTGAGATGATTGAACAGCACAAAAGAAAAAAAATATCTTTTACTGTTATACAATGCTATGTCTGAATTCTCTATTCAGGCTGGAAGGTATGTAATTCAGGCAAACACATACACACACACTTTCCCACACACTCTCTCTCTCTCTCTTTTTCTCTCTCTATACTTAATATTTATTAAATTTTATGTGAATAAAATGAATTTTGTGGCACTACTTTCTCTCTGTGAGTAGAGGCAGAATTCTAGATCTGTATCAGTACAGGGATGTTGATCAGGTCACAAAAACATTCCAGGGAATATGTCTTGAGATGAGATATGACACTGTACACAATATTGTGAATTTTGCCCTTTAAGAGCCAATATGAATTTACATACATTGTGATTTCATGACTGTCCTAAATATTCTATTGTTTTGTTTTGATGTATGCAGTTGCTATGGAGACAATTTGATGATTTCTTTTGTAAATGAAATGCACTTAAATAAGTAAATGAATATATATATATATATATATATATATATATATATATATATATATATATATATATATATATATATTAATTATTTTTATTTTTTATTTTCTTTGGGTCACAAGACTCCTGCTTCATCAACTCAGTTTATGTAAATGTTACTCATAACGAATGTTACTCTTAGCACGCCAATTTATTAATAGAAAGATATTAATTAGTCAAACACTGGTCAAACTAATCTCAGAAAATTATAAAAAAATAATAATAATAAAAAAAATAATAATTATATATATATATATATATATATATATATATATATATATATATATATATATATATATATATATATATATATATATATTGTCTATATATCTATATATTATATAACTATGTTACGCACTCCTTGATAGTTTTTTGCTTATTTACCCATGAATAATTATTAGTATATTTTGCCAATTTAGGCTTACCACAGGCTTTTTTCCAAGGAGTATATAAAACTCAATTCTGTATGAAATTGTATAGAATCTTGTTATTGTGGCCTGCATCCATTTCTGACTAAAAAAATCAGATCGGTATTATAAACTCATTAACTTATTTATCATTTCTGAAAGTAAATGAATATGCAGTATTTTATTTACAGGTTTGCAGTCAGTCAAATGACCTGTCCATACATTTTTTGTGAGTGTTTTGGTGTAGCATTGGTGGCAAGACAAATCCATGTCACAGAAAAGCTGCAGCATTTCAGGATGAACTAAAGCTGTTTGTTGAAGAGACATGAAGAGACACCAGAGCGAATAATGCTTCATTATCAGCGAGCGTCCCTCTTAGCCGGATTGGCAATTTCTTAACGTTAGCATTCAATCACATATAAAGAAGAGACTCTTCTGTAATTATAGCGGATCTTCAATCAAGCAGACGAGCAGCGTAATGACAGAATGACAACCTGGCAAGACTGAGTTGCTTGCGTTTTGATCTTAAATGAAAAAGATTTTAAGGATTGAAGTGTAACATCTCGACATCGGTTTGACCAAACAATAGGCACTGATGTAAAGGCACAGAGGTAAAGCTCATGGCAAAAAATGGTGAAATTTTGTTTAGCGCAGAAACACATAATACATCAGAACTTTACCTTGTAGAGAATAATAAATGTCCTTGTTCACCTTATCGAGCTTACCATACATTTTGCTTGTTTATCTCTTTCACCAGTTTCACCAGTTTTGAGCAAAACAAGTTCTCACCAATGCTTGTGCATTGCCATCTGCACTACATGAAAAAAAGTTTGTGAACACGTTACTAAAATAATATAAAATACAGCATCTAATTCCACATTTAGTCCCCATTTGCTCGTTTGATAACCTCCGCTCTTCTGGGAAGATGTTCCACTAGATTTTGGAGTGTGATTGTAAAGATTTGTGCTTATTCAGCTACAATAGTGTTAGTAAAGTCAGGTACTAATGTAGGTGAGGTGAGGAGGCCTGGGCTTGCAGTCAGTGTTCCAATTCAACCCAAAGGTGTTTAAAAAAGGTTGAGGTCAGAACTCTATAGCAGAAGATCTTCCACTCCAACCCATGTAAAGCATATCTTCATGGAGCTGGCTTTGTGCACAGGGGCATTGTCAGGCTGGAACAGGTTTAAGTTCAAGTGAAGGGGAAATGTAATGCCACCGTGTCACAAGACATTCTGTACAATTGTGTGCCTCCAAGTTTGGTTTAAAAGTTTGGGAAAGAACCGCATATGGCTGTAAAAGTCAGGTGTCCCGGTACTTTTCTCCATACGGTGTTTGTGCTGAAAAAGAAAGCAGTTGCAGCTTCTATCTGCGACCGTTTATGCCTCTTAACACCATTTTGTTTTTAGTTTTTTTATTGATACAAGTGCTATCTATGGCGCTTTGAACGTGAATGGAAGTCCATTATGACTCTAATGCTAATTCTGTAAATATTATTTGCCTAAACATTCTGGTAAAGAAAAAAAAAAAAGATTCACAAAATAATAGGAAACCTGACTCAAATCCTATCAGATTGTACTGTGGGGGAAAAAATAAGCTAATGCTATAAAAACTTTATTCATTATTTCTTAAAAGCTGCCTGGAAAAATCTAGCTCTTATGGTGCAAACTAGCTGAATGGCAGTTGCTAGCTGTGACAATACAAAGCACCTTGATACAGTACATACTATACTTGTTGCACAAAGAAACAGCCAGATCACAGTGAAAGGGATGGATAGATAGATGGATGGATGGATGGATGGATGGATGGATGGATGGATGGATGGATGGATGGATGGATAAATGTATAGATGGATAAATGGATGGATGGATACATGGATGGATAAATGGATATAGATAGATAAAGTAGAACTTTGCTGTAGCCACAAGAAATCTCTAAACATAAAAAAAAACTACATCATGTCATACATTGAACACCTGCATTCTTCTTATATATACACACACATACACACACACACACACACACACACACACACACACACACACACACACACACACGGACACGGACACGGACACGGACAAGTACACTTACCGTCGTCTTCACAATCCTCTGGTGGTTTGGCCTTCTTGGCTAATCGAGGATCCAGCCATGATGTTGTTTTGGTGTTGTGGCTAAGAAAAAACAGAAGGAAAACAAAACATAAGAAAAAAAAAATGGATGCACTGTAGACTGTTCTGCTAAAAGTATTTACTGCTCGATTTTCCCGCAGCGCTTTTGCGATTATAGCGCAAATTAAGACTTATCCCAACATGAAGCTACTCCGCCTCCTTCTGCAATATAGCTGCTCGATGTGACTCAATCAGCACTCGGCTTATAAAGAGCTACTCGGGGTGATAAAGCGTTTGACCGAGTGGTAATAAGTAAACAATGAGCAAGATTCAAGATATCCCACAAGGCCACTGGCACACGGGGCGGGAGAGTTCCAGTTAACAGAATAGTAATCAATAATTTTAATGAGTCTCTTGCCTCCTATTAAAAGGGAAATAAAGGAGGAGATGGTAGAAACTCTCTCTCTCTCTCTCTCTCTCTCTCTCTCTCTTTCTCTCTCTCTCTGTCTGCCTTTCATATTTTCTCGCTCTTCAAGTCTATAGTCTGTCTTGTCTCTGAAACCAACTGAAACTTCATTCATCATTATGATGCATCTGAACCTCGGTATGATCTGTTGTCCCAATCCATGGCCAAACCCACACTGGCGAATGAAAAGAATTGCAATTTAATTTACTTTGATAAATAAAAATGGCAAATGTTTTTCAGGCTCTCACTTGCGCCCGTGAATAATTCATATACTCATGACACCGTGCGAAAAGAGGCTACGCTAATTTCTCCACATAATTCATGCCGTCGCACAGACGCTCTCCACTACCCAGCAGCGTGTGTCTCCATATGCTCAGTGTCTTAGTTTGAAGCATGTTTTAAAGTGCACTTCACTCACTCGATGAAGTAGACTTCTCCTTTCTCAGTGTAGGCCATCTCCCAGTTGTCGGGTAGCGGCCCAAGCTCGTCGTTGCTCTGCGAGTCTGCTGGAGATTTGGGGGCATCATGCTCTTCTTCAGGGGCGTCGGTGCCTGTTAGAGTGGGCGTCTCGGCGGGGCATGACAGTGGCGGCACCTCGCCTGATGCGTCGGTGCTCTTGTCTTCGTGCTCGCTCGATTCTGTACAAGAGACATGTTGTGGAACTAAAGTGAAGACGATCGTATGACCAAAGGGATCAATACAATGCAAAAGTAATAAAGAGATTCAAGTAAAACGATGCGCCATCACAGATGGAAAGGTACAAAACCTAAAAGAAAAGTCTCAGTTATTGTGTTTGTACACAAACCATGTAGTCGAGTTAAAGTAGAAATACACTTGGTAAAATATTACTCCTGTAAAAGTGTAAAAGTAAAAGCGCCCTCTTTAAACTATAACTTGCGTAAAAGTACAAACCTTCATATGTACATAAGTACCCAAAGTACTATATATATATATATATATATATATATATATATATATATATATATATATATATATATATAAAATATTTTATTTTTATTTTCTTTGGGTCACAAGACTCCTGCTTCATCAACCCAGTTTATGTAAATGTGACTCATACTGAATGTTACTCTCAGCATGCCAATCTATTAATAGAAAGATATTAATTAGTCAAACACTGGTATCTATTACATTTTTTATGTACCTTCTTTTCACGGCTACAGGTGTTGTGGCCAGTTCGAGTCAGGATTTTCTTCCATTATTTATTCCTCTCAAAATGTTCTGCTTGCTGTTGAACAGACTCTGAACAGTACAGTATGTACATGCTGAGTAGATACCACCAAGCGACACTCAAAACAAGTTTAAAAATAGAGCGCGCGCTCTACCCCGATTGGTGGCTTGCTGCATGCTTGACCCGGGAAGATTGTATCCACTCGTAAATAAAAAAGGAACGACTGAGTTTGCAAAATGGAGTTTGAAATGTAGTGAAGTTAAAGTAAAAGTCTCCCCAAATGATAACAAAGTAAAGTAACAAATGACATTTACTTGTTACTGGTCACAAAAATGTTTTCCCCAGCCATATATGTCACAGAAATGCACATCTGCATTTAAAGCTTGAAAAAAACCATAATTGGCTGAAGAATATTGAAATCTATTGAAAATAGGGTGGAACCTTTTTTTAATGTAACAAATTCCCAAACAAATCCTTTCGTCTGCTTTATTTAGTTTTGTCAGATATAGATGTGTTACCATCTGGCTCTACCTTTTAGTTATGTTGCCATATCTAGTCTTGTCCCTAACTGTACCCTAATCACACCACACAATATCTTCAAACGTTTATGAAAGAATGAGAATGTGTAACATCCTTAGTTGCTGAGCCACACAAGAACTTTGGGAATGGATTTGGACTGTAATTAATATCAAGAGTCTGCTACAATGGCTCACGACCACAGTTTGCATTTAATCGCTTATCACTGCACACCTCAACAATGATGCAACTATAATGAATGGACATACGGTGCCACCTATATGAGGACGGGTTCCTTTTGAGTCTAGTTCCTCTCAAGGTTTCATCCTCATGCCATTTAGTTATTTTTTTTCCTTGCCATTGAGATGCAATTAAAATGATTTTTACTATGAACCACAGGACCACAGGTTTCTCACAGTTCCGAGTTTCTATCATACCTAACATACAAAGTTTTATTGTGTTGCAGCAGAAAATAATTTAAACTGTAGATTAGAGCTTTTCACACTGTGCATAACACCTGGGTATCATCATTTTAAACCCTCTGGACTCTGGGGTTATGAAACCCTGCCATGAGCATTGCGATGCCAAAGTGCGATTGTAGAACGTTACAGTTGTGAGCTGTATTTATTCAGTCATAGTTGTTGATGATGTGGAAATAAGAACCCAGGGTTTAGGAATGTTTACTGTTAAATGTCTGATTATAAATACGGATTCCGTTTCCCTGAGGTTTTGAGTGACTCGAGTTTAAAAACAAATAAAATGGAGAGTAATGTTTCGATCAATCTTTTTAAAATCAGTTAATTCGAATCTCAAGAAAGATGATGTTTCATGATACCATTCTAGAGATGCTCTTTTATTTCACACTAAGTAAAACACACTGTATTTTAGGTTCTCCTATATGTCTGTCTTATTTGCACTATACATAACCAAAGAAAAAAACATGAACATCTAGAGTATCAAGGAGCAACCTCTGGAAGAAAGAATGGTATACATCACATGCTATTGAAGGTGAAAAAGAAATTGGCTAGCTATATCAATAAACTGAATTTCAATTTCAAAACCATGGCCGTATATGCTGGGAAAGAGCTGTGTGTGCTCCAAACACTTGTAAGAAAGCTACTTCATTCAGACTGAAGCTCAAAGAGGACTCAATGTTTCAGTGAAGTATCGTAGGCCAGACAATATGCCCTTAAACATCACATCCGGCAGAAAACCAGTGTGGGCTAGGTGAAATCTGGTAGGTAAGATCTATCACTATCCAACCAACCCAGTCTCATGGTGGAAAAAATGTTTATCTGCAGAACTCTCTTTTTGATTACCGATAACATCAACATCAAAGAACATTGATATAGACTCAGATGTTTAGTAGGCCACGTTCGGCATCTAACCAAGCCCATGTACGACTGTGGATGAGATCGATATGTAATAAATCGGTTGACAGTGGTTGTAAACATATTGAGCGTAGATCTCCATGCATTAGGTGTGTGAATTTCACATCATGATTAGACTTAGTGCTCTGCAAACATGGTCGGTACTGTAGGTCACGTGCTAACACAGTACAGTAACGTGGACGTTTTAAAACTGCGGAAGGATTTCACATTTTCACTAAGGCCATTAGGAAGATGCCCTTATCTAGAGCAACTTATACGTGGTGGTATCAAAAGGTTTCGAGACTGGCTCTGTTTAAAAGAAAGTACTTTATTTATCTACGTTTTTACACTATCAAGTTCAAAATAGTCCCCTTGCACAGCAATACAGCTCTTCCAGTGTTCCTGCCACTTATGGAAAGTGTCCTAGAAGTCTTCGTTTTGAAACGTTTTAAGCACCTTCCTCAATGGTGTCAAAATGTTGAGTCGGATCTTAATCTTTGGGAAGAGTGTGAAGTCCTCAAAAACCAAATATTGCGAAAAGGGTGGGTGCGGAAGTGAGATCATGTGGATTGTTCTCCGACGATCATCATGCACGAGTAGCCGTATGGTTTTGGCATTTTCGGGGACTTGAGCTTGTTGAAGGTCTTCCTGGTCTCTCGCTGTCTTCTGGTGATGTTCTTTCGATCTTGAAGCGCATGTGCCACTCAAAACACCTCGAACAACTGGTTGCAGCATCGCCGTATGTCAAACGTATGTCATGTCAAATTTGCCCAGTTTGATGCAGAATTTCACGCTTTCTCTTTGTTCTAACTTGCTGTCCATGATGAAATCGCAGACGTGGTAACAGACCCCATTAATCTTGAAACATTTTGATACCACATCGTAATCATGTATACAACAGTTGAGAGTTAAGGGCCTCGCTCAAGGGCCCAGCACTGGCAGGTTGGTAGTGCTAGGATTTGAACTCACAACCTTCCAATAAGAAGTCCAATAAGAAGCCCACAGAAGCCAAACATCTCAACCACAAAGCTACATATGTAATTTTAGCTACATAAAGTGAAACGTGACGTGTTGCAGACCCTATGTGTTTGCAGGCAAGCATGTTTTATGATTGGGAAATATCATTAAAAGCATAACCCTTATTTATGAAAAAAGTTTAACTGTGCATGTCCTGCCTCGAATTGATTCTTTGGAGAAAAAAAGGCCTTTGTGGGTTTTTTCCAAACTTTTTGTCTGTGTAAAAATTTCACCAATGTTCAATTAGAATATCAAATATGGTTGTGAGCACCTGGCGTAATAGCAATGCCATTGCCGTTAACGACGGGGCTCTCCTCCTCCTCTTCCTCAGGTGGCTCGATGCTGTCCTTCTCCATGTTGCTTACTGATTTGTTCCTCTTCCTCTTCCCCTCAGCGCTGGGGCGAGCACCTGGCAGCAGCTGGTCAGTCACATTAAACAGCATGTGCGTGGGCTCCGCCGGGGGCTTGGGTGTGCCATAGAAGTTATCTAGAACCAAAAAGAGTTTTTTTTTATTATTCGACATCTGAGAACTTTCGAATTCTCATAAAAAAAAAAAAGAAAAGAAAAAAAACAAATGCCAAAGACCACAAGGAAAACCGAGAAAAGGCGAGAAAAGCTTGACATTTAAATAGGGAACTGTTTAGTATGTGGCTTGATTTTTTTAGACCAAATTTTCAATCATGTATCAGTAACTCTCAGTATATGTAATGTTTGTTATTAAGGCAACCGCTATCACAAAGAGAGCCAACTTTTTTTTATTTAAGATTGAAAAGAAGTCATGTGTATCGGGGGGAATCTGGTTTAATGATTAAAAATTGAGTTTGAGAATATGTGTGTGTGTGTGTGTGTGTGTGTGTGTGTGTGTGTGTGTGTGTGTGTGTGTGTGTGCGCAGCAGAGATTTCTGAATTCATTTGCAGGTCTATGGAGAGAGAAATTGAGAGAGAGAGAGAGAGAGAGAGAGAGAGAGAGAGAGAGAGAGAGAGAGAGAGAGAGAGAGAGAGAGAGAGAGAGAGAAGTGCTGATGGTGGAGTGCAGAGCTGTAAGAAAAAGTTGAATTGCACATTGTGACCCAGATTATTACCATATACTAAATTCTCTTAATACAGAGCAAATATAAATACAGTGGTGAAGATGTTTCCTTTTTTCATCTTCAGAAATCACTGCTCATTACAAAGAAATTAGCAGATGAATGTACACTATACAGTATGTATAACTATTTGGACTTTTCAATATGTGTGTCTTTGCCAAACTTTTGCCACAAAGGCGGAGGCATACAAGTTTCGATTGTCTTTGAAAGCGGTGGAATTCAATTTCCCCTTCACTAGAAGACCCAAACCTGTTCCAGCATGGCAATGCCCCTGTGACCAAAGCCTGCCCCTATGAGACACTATTCACATTGGTTAAAGTGGAAGATCTAAAGAGTGGCCTGCTATTGAGCTTTAACCTCAACCCAACTTTACACTTTTGGAAAGAATGTGAACGCTGACTGCACCCCAGGCCTCCTCACCTCACCTACATCAGTACCTGACTTTACTAACACCTTTGTGACTAAATGAGAACAAATCTCCACAAACACACTCCAAAATCTAGTGGAACATCTTCCCAGAGGAGTGGAGGTTATTATTACACCAAATAAGGACTAAATGTGGAATAGGATGTTTAAAAACATTAAAAATATTCTTCACTTATCCAAGGCCCAGAGCAACAAATGTCTGTCTTGTGTTGAAGTGAACTAAAAACATGATGTATGTGATTTGCTTGCACATGATTAAAACCACACGACAAGAAACATAAAAATTGCCATATTCTCCACATATGTTAAATAGCACCCAAAAAAAAAATCCATTCTGCTAATTAAGGTAATCAGGGGATATTCAAAATAGCTTTCTATCTATGTGCGACTAGTTACTCTATTACTATGGTTACAATTGTTACCAAGGCAGCGCATTAATATTGAAAGTGGAGTAAACTGACTGCTACCTGTGTGATCGGCATCTTGAACTTAAGACAAATTGTACAATATCATAGATATAGCCAAAAACTAATGACGTATTCATTCTATTCTATTTTATTCTATTCTATTCTATTGTGTATTTTTCTTCTTCTTCTTTCGGCTTCTTCCATTAGGGGTCAATACAGCGGATCATCTGTCTCCATACTACTGTCCTCGACATCTGCCTCTTTCAAACCATCAGCATTCTTCTACTGATATACCCCATGTCTCTCCTCTGCACATGTCCAAACCATTTCAATCGTGCCCCTTTCACTTTGTCTCCAAACCGTCCTACATGCGCTGTCCCTCTAATAAACTCGTTTCTAATCCTGTCCATCGTCATCACTCCCACTGAAAACCTCAACATCTTCAGCTCTGCTACCTTCAGCGCCGCCTCCTGTCTTTTACTCAATGCCACTGTCTCTAATCCATACAACATCGCAGGTCTCACCACAGTCCTATAAACTTTTCCTTTCACCCTTGCAGATACTCTTCTATCACAAATCACTCCTGCCACTCTTCTACACCCACTCCACCCTGCCTGCACTCTTTTCTTCACTTCTCCCCATTACTTTGCACTGTTGACCACAGGTACTTAAACTCATCCACCTTCACCATCTCTTCTCCCTGCAATCGCACCCCTCATCTGCCCTCCCTCTCATTTACACACATGTACTCTGTCTTACTCCTACTGACTTTTATTTCTCTTCTCTCCAGCACATACCTTCTCCTCTCCAGGCTCTTCTCAACCTGCTCCCTACACTCACCACAAATCACAATATCATCCGCAAACATCATAGTCCATGGAGACTCCGATCCTCCAATTCATGGTCCAACCTCCACCGTAAACTAGTCTGTCGTTCCTACCGCACACTTCACTGCTGTCACACTGTCCTCGTACATGTCCTGCACCACCCTCACATACTTCTCTGACACACCTGACTTCCTCATACAATAGCACAACTCCTCTCTCGGCACCCTGTCGTACGCTTTCTCTAAATCCACAAACACACAATGCAACTCCAACTGACATTCTCTATACTTCTTCATCAACATTCTCAAAGAAAATAATGCATCTGTGGTGGTCTTCCTTGGCATTAGACCATACTATTGTTGAATGATGGTCACCTCTTCTCTCAGCCTGGCTCTCACTACTCTATTCCATAACCTCATGGTGTGACTGATTTAACTTAATTCCCCTGTAGTTACTGCAGGTCTGCACATCTCCCTTATTTTTAGATCGGTGACAGCACACTCCTTCTTCCTTCATTAGGCACCCTCTCACCTTCCAAAATCTTGTTAAACAACCTGGTTGAAAAGTCCACTGCCATCTCTCCTAAACATCTCCATGCTTCTACTGGTATGTCATCTGGTCCAACCGACTTTCCCCTCTTCATCCTCTTAATCGCTGCTCTCACTTCCTCCTTACTAATCCTATCCACTTCCTGCTTTACCAACTCCACATTAACCAACCTTCTCTCACACCTTACAGTCTTCAATCTCCTTCAGGTTGCATCTCCTACATAGAACATAATCCACCTCTGTGCACCTTCCTCCACTCTTATACGTCACCCTATGCTCCCCCTTCTTTTTAAAATAAGTGTTCAAAACTGCCATGTCCATCCTTTTATTCTATTCTATTCTATTCTATTCTATTCTATTCTATTCTATTCTATTCTATTCTATTCTATTCTATTGAATGTCATCAGTCATATCCTATACATGTCATCAGTCTCTGGTTGGAGCTTTTACATCTAAAAACTAATATTTTTTACATGTACTTGTAATGTGAGAAAAATCTGTCAATTTGCCACATTCCTGATATCTAGAATATTTTTTCATACATTTATCACAGATTAATGTTCTGTAACAGCAGCTCTTACAACATCTTTGGCTGTACCTCAAATCTGTTTTTGTGCTTTTTCGTTTCTATAGTAACCGCTCATTCACAGGGACATGTACGACAGAGGCTTCGCATACTCCAAGTGTAATGAAAAATGGATTAAAAACATATTGCTGTCTAACAAAGAAAAACAATTTTATTATTGAAAAGGGTAAGTTTCGATGGGGGGAGATTTATTTAACAAGATTTATTTAATATTTATGAAAGGAGTCTCCAGTGTCAGAGTAAACTTTTTTTTAAAAAATTTTTCAATTTATAACAATTTATTTTATTTCAATACTGAAATGAAAATTAAAAAAAATTGAATACTCCGGTTCATGATGGACCTGAACCTCGTGCCTTTTGCCCTCTTCTCGGTACAGTGTTGTACACGAGCGTCCAAAACACATGAAATGAAAATGAAAGACACGCTGTTGACAAACAGGCATGGCTGTGAGCCTAGTCAGACTCCATCTCCCACACACTGCTCTCACACTGTGCCACACACATGGCATCAAGATGCAGTATAAAAGAAGATCAGTGTGAAACCCAAAAGAAACCTGCACCCGAAAAACAATGCACACACCTGACTGTGAGCTCCCTCAGGCCACACTTCGAACTTCTTCCTCCGTGTGTTTTATTCTGACCTACAACTGTGTCAGAAAATTTTCACTGGAAGTGTATGTGTGCTTTCTGGAAAAAATGGTTTATATAAACAGATGTTTATTCTGAATAAGTGACATAAGTGTACCAATTCATGATGCTAGATTGATATTACTTTAACAGAGCATATATATATATATATATATATATATATATATGCCTTGATATATATATATATATATATATATATATATATATATATATATATATATATATATATATATATATATATATATATATATATATATATATATATGCCTTGATATATATATATATATATATATATATATATATATATATATATATATATATATATATATATATATATATATATATCAAGGCATCAAGGGCTATTTGACCAAGAAGGAGAGTGATGGGGTGCTGCGCCAGATGACCTGGCCTCCACAGTCACCAGACCTGAACCCAATCGAGATGGTTTAGGGGTGAGCTGGACCGCAGAGTGAAGGCAAAAGGGCCAACAAGTGCCAAGCATCTCTCGGGGAACTCCTTCAAGACTGTTGGAAGACCATTTCAGGTGACTACCTCTTGAAGCTCATCAAGAGAATGTCAAGAGTGTGCAAAGCAGTAATCAAAGCAAAAGGTGGCTATTTTGAAGAACCTAGAATATGACATTTTTCAGTTGTTTCACACTTTTTTGTTATGTATATAATTCCATATATAATTCCACATGTGTTAATTCATAGTTTTGATGCCTTCAGTGTGAATCTACAATTTTCATAGTCAAGAAAATAAAGAAAACTCTTTGAATGAGAAGGTGTGTCCAAACTGTTGGTCTGTACTATATATATATATATATATATATATATATATATATATATATATATATATATATATATATATATATATAGTATTTTTTAAACTGATTTCATGCTGGGAGTTTTTGTTATGGTTATAACTTCACCACATAGACACATTAATATGAGCTTTAAAGTCCAGCCAGGCAACTGCAGGGGTGTAATGTGATTCCATTATCTCTCTCCGCATAAACATTTGAAATGACAATACGCTTAAATAGATTAAATCAGATCATTTAATTCATTGAATTAAATGTGAACTGTACAACTATGGGACTGACCTTTTTCAGTGTCTCAGCACTTCACTAGATGGAGATTTCTTTCTGACCTTGAGATCCAGTTCCTCCCAGAGCAGTTTAATAGGATTTAGGTGTGGTGACTGGGCAGACCATTCCATAATAGATCAAACATTTTAGCTGACTGTTCTCTGAATACTACCTACAGAGCTTGAAAGTATACTTCTCTTGTTGTACGGTCAAAAACCGTCAAATCAAATTTGGACTAATTGGTCAACAAAACTTTCTTCCAGTCACTCACTGTGTGTTTTTATGCTAATTTTATGCATATTTAATGTTAGTGTGTGGTTTAAAATAATAAAAGTACTTGAATTACAACTGTATTCACAGTTTCATATAAATGTGAATATTTAATGGCTATATGGCACAACCTTTAAATAACAGCTTGTTTTTATCGAGTATGTATTGTTCTTATCAAGTATTAATTGAGTAGTAGAGTAATGCTAGCAAGCAGATAGTCACATGATGCTTGTATTAGGCATCTGCCAGCTGCCACCATGTCTAAACCTCAAGTGTCTCACTGCTGACTTAATCCACTACTGGATGTACAAAGGCTTCTCGATACACACAAGGAAAAAAGAGCAAAATTCAACATTATAAAATATTATGTATACTTCCAGATATAAAGCTGTGAAATGTTGTGCTGTGGCTATGGAAGATGGGAACTTTCAGAGCAGGAGTTTCTGATTCGAGGACTGAAGAAGCAGCAGTACCTCGCACAATGACTATGAAAAATGCACAGTGAGGCGGAAACCCTATCAGCCAAATATAGTTCAGAACAAAGATTCTGTCGCACGGGGGTGATTATAAATACGCCTCACATTTACACACATGGCCATGGCGAGTGGGAAAAAAAAGAAAAAAACAAACAAAAAATGCATCCAAGCATCTAGTATGTGATGCTAGAGAACATCCAAAAGCAAGAAGAGACATAGCAAAAAAAACGCCTACCCCGCCACCCCGTTCCTTCCCTCAACTTCAGCTGTCAAAATGGCAATAACGAACACCCCCAATACTGACAACGAGCACAAATTAAGCAACTTTGTACATCCTACTACCTCTGCTATCACACTACTGTGAAAATAGGACATATTCATAAACAGGGCAGCAACACACATTTACACATTATCACTTTAGTTAGATGTGACAAAGCTTGAACTACTTGTGCACAATTTCACAGTAATGAGAATATCTGATTGAGGTGTTCATTTGCAACTGGGTCACTGCGCTGGCTTTCTCACAGGTACACATTTTGTACCTTTAATTAGAGCAACATAATTGTAGAAAAATGTGCTTAATTGGAAGTAAAAGAACAATGATGAACCTTTGACAGTATACACACACACACACACACACACACACACACACACACACACACACACACACACACACACATACTCACCAGCTCAAAAATTGTATAATTAACATTGCATGTATACTGATATTTGAAATATTTGTGTCATATACTTTTAAATATATTACATGTGTGCCTATGGCCATATCCGGAGTTAAGCTACATACAGTGGTGTGAAAAAGTGTTTCCCCCTTCCTGATTTCCTGATAAAATATTAGTAAAAGATAACAAAAGTGAACACAACATGCAGTTTTTAAATAAAAGTTTTTATTTTTGAGGAAAAACAAAATCCAAAACTACATGGCCCCATGTGAAAAAGTATTTGCCCCCTGTTAAAACTGGTTTATCACACCTGATAGCCACACCCAGTCCTGATTACTGCCACACCTGTTCACCATCAAGAAATCTTTTAAATAGGACCTGCCTGACAAAGTGAAGTAGACCAAAAAAGCTAGAAAACTAAAAGTAGATCAAAAGCTAGACATCATACCGGGATCCAAAACATAAAAAAAAAAAGAAATAAGGAATTGGGCAAACACTTTTTCACACCACTGTATGCAGTAAAGGTTTAATAACAAATTTTTTTCTAATTATGGAAGTCCTAAGAAACCTTGCATTATACTTTTTTTTTTTTTTCATTTTTTTATGCTCATGACCATGACTTTATTTTTCTCGTGATCTCCACATAACAAAATGTTTTCTCGTCATTTTCTTATGATCTTGAGATAACAAACATTTCCTCAGGATCAGTACTTAATTTTTTTGTGTATTTAGCAAAAAATCATGTTGTTGAGGCAGCATCATTGCAGCATGATTACAAGAAAAAAATTCGAGATCACATAAAAGTTGTATGTAAAAAATTTTACTTGGATGTGGGCAGAGTCTGGTTAAACTATAGGGGTGTCATTTTTAGCCACAGTTCTGTTCTAAAAGTTCCCCCTTTAATGCACATACAGTAACATACAGTTTTGAGGTAAAAATTAAATCACAAAACAAAAGCAACGGAACGTCAAGTGAAACCATAAACATTAAATATAGAAATCGTAGTAAGTACTGGTAATAATATAATTCATTGTGCAAACGTGGCAGAATTGAGTGCAGTAAATGATGCAAAAAAAAAAAAAAAAAAAAAAAAGCAAAGATTATATTATGTGCTGGATCGAAGTGCTATTTTTAGGCTGATGAACAATAATTTTTGTTGATTGTTCACTTTAAAGAGATTAATGTGATCAGTCTTAAAAATCAATGATTAATGTAATCAATACTTGCCCATTTTCTTTAACATTATTGTATAAGTCTTTTGTATGTGTCAGATTGCATTATATTTGACAGCAAAAAATTTGATGTTTGTTTTTTCCGGATGGTCAAGACATTCTAAGAATATCTTCATCTCCGTCATTTCTATTCAAGAATCTGAAGTCTAAAATGTGCTCATTTAATTTTTATAAAAATTGTAACTTTGAAATCTAAAAACCTTTAATCAAATCGCCAGCCCATCAAGCTTTGTGTGTGAAGTTTTTTTTTTTTTTCTCTGTGTGGTAAGTGGAAATGACTATTAAAACTGAATCCGATGGATTAAAGTCAATTAGAAAATATAACTACTAAACTTAATAAGCTATAACTAGCATAACTAACACTCTCTACTATACTCAAAGTTGGAATTTGCTTCAATATTAAGAACTAATGACAGTTAAAAGATCTAGATTAAACAATAGTTACCATATTGAGAGCTATTGCGAGATCTCGGTATGCAAATTACAACTTACTTACAAGCCACCATACTGAAAGTTAACACTAGTACAACTACTGAACTCTAACATCAGTTAACATGTTGTGTGTTAACTAAAATTCAAACCTTAAGAGCAAACACTAGCAAGATATTGAAAGCTAACAGGAGATAATGAATGTGCAGGTTAATTTTAACGGCACTAATTTTATTAACGTGCGATTCATGCAGGGTGCATTTCTGTTTGACAATTCTTAATAAAAAATGAATATAAAAGAGGCGAAATTAAAACCTACACACATTTATTCACGGTGTCCATTTTTTGCTCAGATATAAAAAAAAAATCCACTGAAAACTTCTTTTTAATCACTAAACCTTTGCGTTATTTATGTACCAGGTCTAAAATCAAGTAGCAAAATACTCCATGATGCACACACTTAAAACTGTCCGTGTGGAAACATAGCGAAAGTTCCGTTTGGTGTCCTGATGGTTTACGTAATTAAAACCACCATAATTACCTTAAAACATTTACAAGAATATTTTGTCTTCATGCTTTATGTTGAGTCTGATTTCACTAATAATAAACATCCTTTCGCATTAAGTATCAATATTTGTCTATGACTATGTTGATTAAAGTGTTAAAAACTTGAAAAGTATTTATTTAAGATACATTTAGAACAGATATTAATAGAAATGTGCAATTAAGATGCAATTAATTACGAGCTCATTCATGACAATCATGCGATTAATTTATATTTTTGATTTTAATCGAATGACAGCAATTTATATATATATATATATATTCTGAAAAAAAAACAATTAAAACAACATAAACAATGAACAAAGTGTATTTTACTCACCTTCATATGTTCCACTCTCTAGTAAAGCCCCGCTTTTCTCTAATTCCATAAACCGGTCAACACTCACAAAGTTGTAGTCCACGCCAGGGACCTCTCCCTCTTTAGGTTGTCGTGTGGTGCCTGGTAACAGATAAAATGTAGTTTAAAGAAAAGACATAGATTTACATTAATCGCTCAATTGCAAACTCTCAATTATGATTTGTCTGAAAGTGTTGATCCATAATTCTATAGCAGCAGCGCTATGTGGCTATAACTCAAATGAAAATTCAGTTTCATTGAAATGTATAAATTCTATGGTGATGACTCTTTCACCCAGTGGACAATTTACATAAACTAAGGCTAACTATAAAGGGATTATTGTTGCAAAATTCTGGAAATTTTCAACACTGGAAACATTAATGGGAATTAGCAGGAATATATGGGAATTACCAGAAAATTATGGGAATAAACTGGGAATTTACACAATTGCAGGTTAGCCTATAACAGGGAACTTGCAGGATATTGCAGGATGCAGGATAATCCTGATGAAAACAACCAGATTTAATGCAATTTCTACCCTGAACATTAATCAATCACATGCACACAGCACACTTACTGCAGTGCAACTGAGGCCACACCCCCAACATGCATTCTGCATTCATCCGTAACATAACACACACCATTTCTTGAGTCCTGCACAAAGAATTGTGTAAAAAAAAAAAATGTCTATCTTGGCGAGTATTCACGTAAATTACATAAATATTACATACATGTTTAAAACTTTTTTGTGCTGTGTGTAAGCTATTGTGCAACAATATTATACTAACAATGAAATGTCTTTTTTTTATTAGTTTGCATGCATGTCAGCTAATGACAAAACAAAACAATTATATTTATGTTTGTATATGATACAGTTTATATACATTTCCCAAAATGTCTAATAAATTCTCCAAAATTCCAGTAAATTTCCATACATTTCTATTATGTTTCCAACTTGAAATATTTCCAAATATTTCCCAGATGAAGTTCTTTGAATTGAAAGAAATATTGTGTTGTTTTGATTATAATCTTAGAAGCAGTGAGCTATATATGAGCAGCATTAAAATCGTTTTATCCTCAAAGATCTCTCGATCCCTCCACAAGTCTCCATGACCTTAAAATGATGTTAGACTTCAGTGTAAGAGTTCGACTTGGAAATGAGTTTCCAAATAGCATCTAGAAGAATGAACTGCCCAGCTGGAGACAGAACTTTGCAGTCAGTCTGAATCTCGGCTAGCAGCAGGTCTCTGAGCTTTACAGTCCCCCTGAAGAGTCACTGTCATGCAGAGACAAGGCCGTGACAAAATTGACACAACTCGCTACTTCCTGCAGGATTTTTACCAAACATCACCACTACGAATTCAAACTCCAGAGACTCGAGTCAACAAAAAACTGAACACAAACATGATCTCACGGTACTTCAGGATGCACGCGTACAGGGAGAGTACATTAAGGATGGAATTTTATCGGAAGCTCACAGCGTGAGAACAGATATGCCATTACAGGTCTTCAGAGAAGCTTAATGATCATAATCAATAACAACAGGCATCCTGTAATCAGGGCAACATGATTACACGGAAACCCTGCAGCTCCTGACCGTGGAGAAAGATTGAATCATGAACCAGAAATGAGATTTGCATCGTGAGAACGAGACATACAGGAGAGGAATCTAATATAAAAGGTATCACATGACAAGATTGTTTCTTTACAGCTAAAATAATTGAAACCTTGAAGATAAATTGACTTAAAGGGAGAAAATCGGAAGAATGCAAATAATCACATAATTTATAACATTGGTGACCCCCGATTTGTCAAAAATTCGATGCTTCGATCGGATTCGTCTGATTTGACTTCCAATCTCACAGTCGAATCTTCACAGAGGTGTTATGAAACGAGGATCATGTGATTTCGTTATATGTGGGTGCTCAAACTCTGATTTCACATAGGAATACCGGTTTTCCTTTTATTTACAGCCTATTGTGATATTGTGTAAAAAGAAAAAAATGTTTTATCATATTTTTAAAATGCGTGAATACATTTCCATGATCCGTAACTGAAACAATCTCTGGGAAATTCTGTATATTTTGTGATTATTTAATTAATGACATTTTAAATGAATTTTGAATTGTTTTTCGGTGGTTTTTGCCATATATGCCATAAATATGAAGAGGGGGAAAAGTAGAAAAAAACTTTTCAAAAATACAAACCAGCTTCATGTCTCTTAGAGATCACTGAGTAAATGTTTTGGGCAATAAATTCTATTGTACAATAAACTGGATTGTTTCTCATTATACTAAAAGTTTCACCGACACTAAAGTTTAAAAAACATGAACAATTCCAACATTCAGATGTTCGAATCGGGTCAAAAACCGAAAGCTTTAGGGCTGACAAAAGTGATATATCATCAGCGTGTCACTGTGACTCACTGAGGTAAAGTCTATATTTTTGAATAATTTTCCAAACATTCCAACCGAATTTCTTCTCATTTTGAGTTTGTTTGCACTTTAGTATTGTGTGTGTGGGTATTTAAGCTTTATCTTAATGCGAGTATGTTGTATACACACATTTGACTGATTCGAGGAATGCCTTCGAGGTATGCTAATGCTAAAACTCTTCTAATAAAATTACCACCGAAGAAATGAGTTTCCAGTGGGTGTATTTGTAACAAACCCAGCTGTGTGTGTTGTTGTTAGTGTTAATATCTGAAGGAGGGCGTCCTCCTTTATGAGGATAAAAACGTGGTAAGAGGTAACAAGCGTCTTTCGGTCCAACGCTAGGCGACATCTGCACAGAAAATCACTGACGTGCATCCAATTCACACTACAATGATCCAGCAAACACAGAGTTTGGCATTAATTAAAAGAAAAAAAAGGATTACCTGGAATTTTTCTCAAAGGCAAATAAAGACCAACAAAGATCTGGCTGATCAGACAAACATAAAAATCACAGAACATGTAAAAAACAACACCAGGACCCCCATAAAAAAACCCCGAATCTTTTATTGAATTAGATTTATGAAAGATTCTTATTAGCACAGCAAATACAAGACAAACACGATTGTGTGTTGCATCACATAAACCAGAGCACAGTTTCTGTTCTTTTGACCTGTGATCATGGTCAGTTAACCAAAGCAGTAAAAGGGTTTGTACATTTATATATTTTTATCTATCTATAAATGTCAGAGCATTACATAAGCACTGCAAATTTACTTACTGATTCAGCAAGAGGTTGTGCAAAGTAATACACTTATATCACCTTCTACACAAAAGGAAAAAAGCCACAGTGCATAACCCAGTGTTCCACTGTAACACTATTGCAATAGGTGTGTAACGGTACACAAAATGTACATTTCGGTATGTACCTCGAAGGGGAAGAAATTCAAAACCTTAGAATTGCTTGTTTTTTTTTTTTTATGTTTTTTTTTTTTATTATTGTCGTTTATTATTAACATTTGTGAACATTAACACTTTTTTTTTTTTTTTACAATTTTAAATAAAATGCCAGTTTGGTTTTAATAATAAAAAAATTTAAAATACAAAATAATTTTTTTTTTTAAATAAAACTAATGCAAAACAATTCTTTATAATATTAATAAACTGAACAATCAATTTGGCACAAATTAAATTGATTCAATAAAATTGAAAAATAAAAATCTTTAATTTAATAAATTTTTTTCTAAATTTTTTAGAACCCATTTGGGCAATACAGATTAGTATATGTGTGTGTTTGGATGAACATTTAAAATGTTATATTTAATTTTCTAAAGATTTGTTGTACATAACTGTTCTATTTATTTCAGCATATTTTAACAAAATGTCTGCATGTAAGAAACACTAGATATTTATTCAATTTATATATTTAGAAATGCATTAATTCCTTCCATTCTTCATTCATTCATTCACTCCCTCGGTATGCAGAATTGTCAGGAATTTCTCCTTTTAAGAGAAAAATTATTAAAGCTGTATATAAAACGCAAAAGCAATTCATATCACTGGACAGGAAGTGGCAGCGATTTCCTGCATGCACAAAACAAATCATGTTTCCGTTACGGATCGAGTAGCCAGTAACGCGAGACGGAGACTAAACAAACTTGCAGTCTGACACTCAATATGTTCGGGTAGGAATCTCAGATTTTTTATACGTTCCGTGCGTAAAACAAGGATCGCATTCGGTACACATGGGCACCGTACTGAAAGCCCTGTACCAAAACGGTTCAGCACAAATAATGTGCAACAATGTTATTCATTTACATTAATGGCAAACACCCTTATACAGAGCAGAGGTGGCAAAAGTACACACATCGTTTACTCAAGCAAAATTACAGATACTCATGTTTTAAAATACTCTGGTAAAATTTTAAGTACTGACTACTAAACTACTAGTAAAGACGTTTGGGCTCTGACATGTACTAAAGTAAAAAGTAGCCATTAGTTGTATTTGTACTTCGTTACTTTTCACCTCTGATACAGAGCCAATTACAATGATCTCATTAGGCAGTTGAGAGTAAAGGGCCTTGCTCATGGGCCCATCAGTGCCAACTTAGCAGAGCTGGTACATATCAATCAGAAATTCTATCCAATTAGCTACCACGTCCCTTTAGAGTCCTTAAAATTGGTTTAGGTTGTCATTTTCCAGTGTTAGAATCCCTGTCGCAGCTTGAACGATGCAATCTATTAACCTTCAGGTGTGTTTCCCAGTCCAGCTGTGCAGTCGCGCTTGTAGAAAATGCTAATTGGAACCTGAGCGGACACTTGGACGGAAAATTCCATTCGCATTTTCCTTCGGAAATGATGCTTTTGCTTATCGAAGCCTCCTAATTGCTTCATAAATTCGCCCTGACACCTGTCACAACTGCTTATCAGCAATTAGATCGTTGTGCAACAGATGCCTAATATTTGGCTTTAAAAAGCCTAACAAGTATCCGGAATTAGTCAATGGGTCCCCAAGAGGGACTTGGTTTGTAAAACATGGACCGTGATCACCCGTGTAAGTGAATTACAGCTGCAATCAGAATAGCCAGTGGCGAGCTGAAATAAGGCTCTTCGCTCACGTCGAAACACACAGTGGGGATGAAAAGAGCATTTAATGGAGCCTTACATAGACAACAACAAAAGAGCTAATCAGACACCGGACACAGTCTTAATGCTGAACAATTGGAAGTGGGCTGAGTTAAGCGCTTTCGTTTAGCGGACACGGATAGACACGCCGTTTATAATTAGTCGAGTAAACAGTCGCTTCCCAAAGTAGGGTGAGATGGATAAGAAAGGAAAAAAAAATCACAGTATTTTAGATTATGACTAACACCACTTTCACAAACACAACACTAATTTATGTTGTTACAATGAACGTGTGTGAAAATGTGTGGACCTACGAATGCATTCGCGCTGCCATACTGAATGCTTTATGTAGAGAAAATCATCACTATATTCTAGGGTGTTATTATAGGGTTCACTCTCATCATCTTCATGTCAGTTATTTTCAAATAAGAGCACGCCATGAAATGATTTATCCCTTTTTTGTGGAGAGCTTGATGATTCACGGAGGAAGGAAGGAATAGGAGGCAGGTGACAGGTTACCAACAAAAACTCAGCTTTATTTGCCACGGTCAGGTTTTCTTCCATTCACGTTCACTTCTCATCTGTACACTACTCTCTCTCTCTCTCTCTCTCTCTCTCTCTCTCTCTCTCTCTCTCTCTCTCTCTCTCTCTCTCTCTCTGTGTTGTCTCTGCCCTTTTTATCCTCTCCATCACTGACTAGAACAGGGAACAGTCGCTACTAAAAATATGCACAGGTGGGTGATCCTGTATTCCTCCGACTCGTCTCCTATTCACAAACCAGCATCAACCACACCCCTCGCTTCCACACTTTTGTACCACAGAAACTAAAAGACTAGTACTTTTTATCCATTCATAGATACACTTAAAGACATGGGCCCTCTGCTAAACTAAACTAAACTTGTTCTTTTGATCTCTTATATTATAGCTCAATAAGCACAGCTTGTCATGTTTTAGAGATGTTACAAGAAGTCCTCCATTCTGAAGATCATCCTCTATATCTTTGGATCTGCTTGTTACAAAGCACCGACACTGGAGACTTCTTTTCAAATCTGCAAAATAAACATCTCACAGAAAAACATCACTGTGGTGACATGGTACGAGCTTTCTAACATCCGTTTACATGTAATCGCAAGTATGTAATTGCAACAGAAATACTAACCTTCTGACCAATCAGAATTGAGAATTCCTCAAACAAACAGTTCATATAAACCTCAATACACTATATTGAACGAAAGTTTATGGAAATGGCTGCATCTATTTAAATGTGCTTATTAAACATCCCTTTCAATATTTTGACCCCATTTGCCTCATAACCTCCACTCTTCTTCGAGGATGCCCTAGCAGATTTTGGAGTGTGCTTGTGATGATTTGTACTCAGACACAAAAGTGTTAGTAAAATCAGAAACTGATAGGGGGTGGGGAGGCCTGGGGTGCAATCAGCATTACAATTCATTCAAAATGTCTTCAATATTGTAAAGGTTAGAGCTCTATAACATATACCTGTTCGAGATCTTCCACTCCAACCCTCCAGATTTGGGTCTTCTACTTCAAATAAAGGAAAACTTTAATGCTACTGCATCCAACGACATCATACACGGTTGAGTGCCACCAACTTGGTGGTAACAGTGGAAAGTAGCACAAATGACTGGGAGAATCCGGTGTCCTAATACTTTTGCCAATATAGTGAAGATGCCCATACAATAGACTCTTCTGCAAACATTTTCTCAGAACTCTCATCAAGTGCTCCTAAACAGGGCAAAAGCTCTGTTACATCACTGGGAGAAGTAACTGCTGCCCCAGGTGTCTGTTTTTGCTCATTTTGTACAAGAAAAGTCCATTTCAACTGTAGGCCTAAAAAATACTTTGAACGTCCATGTGGTTGGAAAGAGCTGACACACTGCTGAATAATGAAACACCAAAGGCACAAAACTCCGCTTCTCAAACGGAAGAGCGAGAGAAATAAAGAGTGAGGGAAGAAGTGAGAGAGAGAGAGAGAGAGAGAGAGAGAGAGAGAGAGAGAGAGAGAGAGAGAGAGAGAGAGAGAGAGAGAGAGAGAGAGAGAGAGAGAGAGAGAGAGAGCGAGAGAGAGAGAGAGAGAGAGAGAGAGAGAGAGAGAGAGAGAGAGAGAGAGAGAGAGCACATGCATGGCTTATGTAATATGCAACACGAGACGACATATTCAGGTGCTGAATTTTCTAATATTCAAATAAAACATTCTGTCTATGGCATTTCTTTGGAATATTCGGAACGGATCAGAACAGTTTAATATACACATTTATAAAAAAATACATATATTTTATTTTATATTCACATATAAAAAATCAACTGGATATAACTAAGAAATAGAGGCTTCCATTGGACAATTGCTGCAGTGATAAAGAAAAGAGAAGCAACTCAATCCATCACTCAGGGTTAAATACCTTGTTGCAGCTGAAATGATATAAACAAGACATATCCTGTGGCCATGAAAAAGATGTTACTCTGTTTCAAAAAGGTCAAATTCTTGAATGATCGTGATCGATGATCACATAAATGCTCACGAAAAACCACAGAAGAATTCTCAGCTATGTTTAATAGTGAAAGCATTTCCTCATGCCTAATGTGAAGAGAACTCCTGGGATTGGGACTATACAGTTGTGTAGCCTTGAGGAAAACACTTAACAATAAGGCTAATAAAGACTTCCATTTTCTATTAGCACATAGATTGGACCCTGTGCTCAATGAGTCCAGATTTACTCTGTTCCAGAGTGATGGGTACATCAGGGTAAAAAGAGAGGGGGATGAAGTGATGCAATCATCATGCCTACTGCCTACTGTACAAGTCTGTGGGGGCAGTGTTATGATCTGGGGTTGCTTCAGTTGGTCAGGTTTAGTTTCAGCATCGCTATTGTGACCAGAAAATGAGGTCAGCTGATTAATCCAAATAGACAGGGTTTTTTTATGAATGTATTTTTATTAGATTCCAACATGACAATGCCATGATTCAGGTTTAAATTGCAAAAGCATGGTCCAGGAATCACAAGATATCACTTACACACATGGACTGGCCACCATAGAATCCTGACCTTAACCCCATTGAAAATTGCTTGGATGTGCTGGAGAAGACTTTATGCAGTGGTCAGACTCTCCTATCATCAATACAAGATCTTAAAGAGATGTTAATGCAATTCTAGACTTAAATAAATGTTGTGACATTGCATACGCTTATTGAAACAAGCTTCGAACAGCTGCTGAGTAGTTAAAAACACAGTAGCAGTAAAATCCAGACATTTTGAATTTCACACCAAGCATTTTACATTATTATGATTTTACCTTTGCACAGAATTTATAATGAATTTCTCTGTTTTTGTATTTTTCCTTCATGGCAAAAAAAAAAGGAAACAAGCAAATGGTGGCACAGGAGAGTTTCAGAAGTACAGAAGATCTTGCACAATTTCTAATATAGCAATTTGTGCTTGGCCCATTTTTCTTTGCACAGGAGTGTATTACTGAACATAACTTTAAAGTTATTGGGTTGCCTAATTCTCTAAAACAAGTAGATGGCTTTTCTAACAATGATTCGAAATGCCACCTAACTCTACCTTAAAAGAAAAAAATCATTTGGGATTATTTTGTTAGCGTTCAAAAATTCTGTCCATCCAAGAGTGTTTTTAGTGCAAGATTGAAAGATCAAGCTGTTAAATGAATGTTTTTATATGGAATTATCATGTAACCAATAGATGAACTGAAAAGATATTCTTTTTTTTTCCTAACCGGTTCAAGGTCACAGCAAGAGAAAAAAAATTTATCTTAAAAAGTTTTCTCAAATTAAATCTTTCCTGTACTTTAAGCATACAATTCAACAACAAGAACATTTAAACTTTCCCAATGATGCTGTTCTACAGATAAATGGATGAAAAAATGTTCTGGAAAGGTTCGATAAATTTGTCTTTGCTTCACTTCACCTGACTTGACTTTTTTTATTTATACTTCTTGCCTGCTATTTCCAACAGCTTTTTTTTTAAACGTTCTAATTATTAAAAAGATTATCATTTGACCCCAAACCAAGCTATATGTCATGCAAAACGACCTGCAAGTGCAAGTCTTATCAGGCAGGAAAATCCAAACTTCAGACAAAAACTGTAGTTGAAAACAAGCGATAGTCAGGTGAGATGCAAATGATATCCAGAGAGGCGAACAACAGAATACGAAAAACGGAGGCAGGGTGGTTTAGCAACAAGAGATCCAATACGTAATATAAAACTCTCTGTAAGTCTGGAGAACAGGTCACAGAGAACATTACTTTGAGTTAGGGAGAGGAAGTCTCTTTAAAAGAGTGTGTGTAACAGCACACTTGCTCAATTAGTAACTGGGAGACACGAAACAGAAAAGTGTGTGTCCATATCAGGAAGCCGTGGTACTGACCTGACACTATACCAACAGCCAGGCTGTGTCTCAATCCACATAAGATTTTATATAATAATAAATATAATACTTTTGATGCACAATTTTGGCTTGCTATTCAGTACGATATTTGCAGTTTAAGACGCAGTCTCAGCACTCAGAGGCTCCACAAATGCAAACCCATGTGAGGTTACATCATTTTTCAAACACCTGTGACCATCGAAAAAGCCACCCTCACAAAGAGTAAATACTGTGTGTGTGTGTGTGTGTGTGTGTGTGTGTGTGTGTGTGTGTGTGTGTGTGTGTGTGTGTATGTTTGTGTGTGTGTGTGTGTGTGTGTGTGTGTGTGGCACTTCTTTCTCATGTACAAATGGAATACATTTATAGTGAGATTTGTCCAGTCATTTTAACATTCTGTCAACAGTAAAAAGCTGAGACTCTGCGATAAAGTCAGTGAAAAAGAAAACTAGCGAACAGTATGCTAAATAAAACGATGTGACAATCTGAAACCTTTTACAGGTACGAAATCTGCTGCGCTGTTCACAACCCCGAACACACTGCCCTCGCATCTTTTTCTGCCGGCAGCTAAATTCTATCGGATCTGACAAAAAGTTTCTCTAAAATCCGCCAGAATCACATTAGCAGTTTGCATCGTGTCACCACACACAGATTTTCTGTATTTGTTTGTATTTGAAATCATGTAGTAGGTTAGTGTAAAATCGCATGCTGCGCATGATCGTATCTTTGTTAGCTATTTTGCTGACTGATTCAAGCATTACGTTTCTGCTCAAACAGTTAGACGAGCTAAAATTTGAAAACAATTCTGAAAACACAAAGAGGGAAGAAAAAAAAAAAACAATTTGAGACAACAGTTGAGACTGTGCATATGTAGTGACTCATCTTCGCAGTCGTCTTGTCTTCAGATGCTTCCACCCCAGACACTGATGTCTGATTATGAAACCTTTTGTACTGACACATCGGAAACATCGAAAACAAAAGACGTGTCTGAAGCCTATGGGGTTTATGTTGTCTGGTAAAAACTAAAACCTTTAACCTGTGACTTTCTTGTACATAAATGTTGCTGCTACATTGTAAAGTAAGAAAAAAACGTTGTCATGTTGCTTGTTGCATTTAGACTGGACAAAATAAACCGTAAGTGAGAGGTTTATCATGATTTACAAACAAACTGACTAAAGCCTAAAACTTAAATAATGTACCCATGCTGAACATTCAACATATAAAACACAAGCAGAGAAAAGATGACGATGATCAGGTGATCAGGAATGTCTTTGTTCTCAGTTATGTTTACATCACTGACTCCCTCTGTCTCATCCACTTCTTGTTGCCTTCTGCCTTGCTCATTAGTAGCTTCATAATCTTGCATCTCTGGTGAGTAGGTTGGATTTTATTTACATTTTAATGTTTTTGTCAGGTTATTAGACAAATATTGATTCTGAACTGCTCCAGATGATGTTAGTGCACAGCTGCGGTTGTAGTGTAGAGGTTTGGAGTGGGTTTCTTGCTTTAGAAAAATGGTAATCACTCTCCATATGTGAAATTCCTCTCTCTCTGTAATGCCACATGTTGTTATATTGCGTTAGTGTATAGTATTGATGGTTTCCATAATTGCGACGTGATCGTGGTGGTATTAAGAGGTGGATTAATTCTGTTTCTCACTGAGGGCCCAGGTACCAAATGCACGGCCCTCCACTGGAAGAACCACATATGGTTGGAAAAGTCAGGTGTCCAAATACTATGTTTATAGAGTGTATCTCTTTTACACTTTTGACAAATACTTGCATATGTTATATGTTTTTTATGGGTGGCAGGCTGTCAGGGCCAGCAAGGTCTTCTCTGCTGGGCTCAACACTACCAGAATCGCTGACTTACATTTTAATATGTATTTATTTAAATGCATTTTAGTGTGTGTTTATGTTTTGCTAGGGTCAAAGAAATCTACCTTGAGACCTTCAGAATCAACAATGCAGGTGCCTTTAGCATAATAAATCTGTTGCTTTAACCGATCAGATTTCGAGTTGGTGACAACGGGGCCATCAAGCAGGCATACAATCAAGTCTGCACTTTTACGTCCTTTGATTGGATGGTCTGAAAGTACACTAGTCAGAGCTGGCAAACCGCATCCGAAAGAAATAATGTGCACAAATACATATATATTCATGTGGATTCAATAGCTGTTTTTTTTTTTTCATATCACAATAAATGAAAGCGGAGAAGAAATGTATTTGGTTGCAGGTAAACTTACAAGGACATTTTCAAGACAGACTTTTCAAGCTGGACATCGTAAGGAAAGGTCAGCCAAAACAGTTCAAACAGTTGGAAAGCTTTTTAATGAACCATATATACTTTTGTGATTTCTATCCTGTAGAATTTCGACAAAAATTTGCCTTAGTTTCAAATTGCCTGGGAAACCGTAATACCCAGGTTTTCTGTGGTTGGAGAACTGTCACATATTGATGCTTATAGTATAGATGATGTATGTGTGCAGTGAATGAGAGGAGACTAATTAAATTGTGTTCATTGAGTTTCTTGCTTTAGTAATGGCATACATTGTGTAAGAGATACCTTTCTGTGATGCAGCACTCTGTTATGCTGCATTTCTGTATAATATTAAGAGTTTCTATAGCCTTGGCATTATAAATGATGGTATTAAGAGGTGGAGTGATTCAGGTAGGACACCACTGAAGTCCTTGGTGTGAATTGCATGACTTGCCACTGTTGTTTACCTATTATTGTTCTATCATAACATAGTCTCATTTACCATTTATACTAAAATTTGTATTTGTCTACATTAAGCCAGATGCATTTAAAAACACATCTTTTAATTTGCTCTCAAGTTGATGTAATTGAAATGGAGATTTTTGTGTTGTAATGTGGACTGAACCACCCAAGACATATTTCTAGTCATGTGATGCTACTTCCTTGTTAACCCACAGCCACAAATCTAACTATTAATCTGTCAGTGTAAAAATCTTGATGCTTTTCTTTCAAGAAAATGAAAGCCAAAGTCTGAGAGAACGATTGGATCAACGATTTTTGGAAAGCCTTTGAAAGCACACGAATGAATGTGGATGTAGCCTCAATATTAACTGCACATATTCATTACCCATAGCGTTCTTATTAATTTATACTGTGCATATATTTGCATATTCAGCTGCACTTGGTAATTTGCACAATGCTACTGTTTGCATTTCTGGTAGGTCTTTTTAAACAGTACCAGTACTGTGCAATTACAATAAAGTTGCATCCACACTATATAGATAAAGTATTTGGACACCTGACCAGGAGCCCCAAACAATGCCTCTGTGCACAAAGTCTGCTCCATGAAGATGTTTTGAGTAGAAGACTTTTGAGTGGTCTGCTATAGAGTGGTCTGTAATATGAAATGCTGAATGCACCCCAGGCTCCCTCATCCTTGTATCTGAGCACATATCTCCACAATCACACATCTAGTGAAACATCTTTCCTGAAGAAATGAGGTTATGATAACAGCAAATAGAGACAAAATGTGGAATGGGATGTTCAAAAAGCACATACCAAATTTATGGTCAGGTGTTCATAAACTTTGTCTGTCTATCTATCGATCTATCTGTCTATCTGTCCATGTATAAAGTAAATAGTGTTTATCAGAGCGTTTATCAGCACTGTGTTTGTTTACCGCTTGTAGAGCATCCAATTCAGACACCAGGTATCGTTCGTATCGACTGTGCACAAAATGGCGTCAACATCACACGCAGTCTCCTGCAATACAAAAGACGTAATTTAGAATGCATTGTGGCGTGGGGGGTCAGCTGGATGTCACAGACTGGAGATAGAGAAAGTACAGTAATGAAGCCATCTGCTTGTTGAGCTTCAACTCGGCTGACATCTCCGTTTCAGATACAGATTCCTCTGTGAACAGCTGTCGCTCTACTCCTTAGTTCTATACAGTCTGATTCACACATGACAGGAGAAACCAAAATGAATCATGGCTGAAGATGAAACACCCTACACACCCACACACACACACCCTTGGCTGGAGTTATCTCAGGGCTCTGACGATGCAATTTTCACGCATGCATGTGACACGAGAGCGCCCTTTCAGAGGATCGGATGCTCTTCCTGTGTGCATGTGCAGCTGCTGCTCTGGCTCGCACAAAAGGCCTGAAAATAAAACGAGGCAAAGAAAAAGGCTCTTATTTGCATGTGCAGCATGAATATTTATAAGATTTGTGGGTTGGATTAATATGAAGTGCTCTCCGCAAACACCTTTCTGCGCAAAATCTCTCTTATTTGCAGCACAAGGCCTAAAATCTGAACTGGGCGGAGGTGTTATTTATTTGGTGCTAATTTTTCATCATGGAGAGGAAACAACCTGTCTGATCTGTGGAAGTGAAAAACGTGTATGCTACAAGTGCCCTTCTATACCATGGCATATTTGATTCATTGTATTACATTGAAATGTAATTATTGATAGTATTATTAATTGTATTGCTGTTGTTCTTCTTTTTGCTTTTTCCAATTCAGAGCTAAAGATCGATCGGAATCCCCTGCAACAAACATCTGCAAAAACATCTGCAAATAATATATTATTATATTTATGATTAAAAAGTTGAATAATCATTTGAAAACAGGTCCCGTCAGTCGTCTTCTTATGAATGACTTGTTTGTCATTGAGTCAGAGTTCCTGATGTAAAGCAGCCCTTCATTACCGAACACCAAGTAACTAAAAAAATGTTAAAACGATTCAAACGAATTCATCTATGAGATCACAGGGTTGTGTATGCGAATATTTGATCTGTTAATATGTTAGTGGTTGCATATCTCAGATTTATTGCGTGACTCGGCCAGAGAAAAGCTGTTGCTTTTAAACATTGTTTAATTAATCAACTGAGTCAGTGTTATGGTGAAGGAACAGATCAAATAGGCGAATTGATGGAAGGTTTTGCGAAGAAACTGCATGCTTCCTTGTAAAAGTCTTTTGGGTATTTTTAAAATACAGAAATACAATAGTTTATTTTGATACATGGCGTGGCTGCGGCATTATGCGGTTTATTTTGATGTGCTTAAAGTAAGGGTATTTGTTATTGTATTTTAAAATACATTTTGATGAATCTTCGTGCAACCCTGCTTAGCAACCCCATCGCACACACACACACACACACACACACACACACACACACACACACACACACACACACACACACACACACACACACACACACACACATGCCATTAGGTCTGATTAGGAATAATGATGACAGATCTAAAATTGCATACATATTGACCTGTTCTCATTTGGAACATTACCGCTAGCATGACAGCACCTTCTAAATCACATATCTTTTGAATGCAAACTCATTTCGCCACTAAAGGCTTTTTATCACGTACGGGAAACTGCGCTTTCATCCAAACTCTGGGTAAACAATTAACACTGTGATGTCCTCTGAGCTTCTGTGTCACTGCATCTTGTCAAACAGAACCACATAAAAAAACACTACTCAGCAGTAAGCGTTCTAACAACAGCAAAATACCGGAATATTACAGTGTTATTTTTTTACTGGATTTTGGACGTGGTCTGTGTACACTGCATATATTCGTCTTTTTGTTTTGCTCATTTTTTGCTTTTTTTTTTTTTACTTTGTAAGTTGTGGTCCTTTTATGAACAACCTGGATGTAAAATAACTGACCAACCAGTCGGTGCATAATCCATTAGTGGCTTCATGGAACATTCTGGCTTCGCTCCAGGAAGTAAATACGGCTCACTACATGCTTTTCACAAGCAACAAGAAAGTGACAGTAACTGACTCGTCCTGCTCCGCCTCACAGTGCCCCATCCCATAATAGCCCACCCCATGTTCATCCACATTATCTGTAAGCTATGAATATGTTGCTTTAGTCTGTATTATGGTCCTTTTTCATAAACTTAGCGTAACCATGGTACACATAGTGCAACAAATAAAGCATGATGACTCCTAGAATTAGTATATCCAACTGTATATCCACCGCAACTGTAATGTAGACAAGTCAATGAAAATCCAATTGACTCCTATGGTAAAATACAGCACTAATGGAAGAGTTGTTCTCTTTCGAAGTTGTGTCTACGCTGGGCTCTAAAAATCCTTACTGGCAAGCTCAGGACCAGAATTATGCATTACTGATGCTTACTCTTTTTGTGTGATAGGTAGAGACGGTAGAAGGTACAATCAGCTCATGCCACCATTAAGTTACACGGCAGGCGAACGATAGAACGATCAAAAGAAAATAGTGGCAAATGAGAAATGAGTTTAGAAAGTAAAAACAGAAAAGAGGGAGACACTGGGTAACTAGAAAGTCATTGGGATTTTTTAGGACTTCTGTGGAACTCAATTGCTTTGTTTCTGTTGAAGACTTCTTTTGGAACCACAACCATGAATTTTGAACGAAGTCTCTTTTTTGTCCTTTTTGCGCAAATGGCTCCAAAGTGAACATTTCTCTATAAGAAAAGCCCACCAATAAAAATCACCTCAAGGTCCAGGATAGGATGTTAGATTGGAAATATTGTAAACATTTTGAGGGCAATGATCATATTTGGTATTGTGAGAGTTTAAACGATATGAAATACACTTTGTGTGATTAAAGGAATAAAGAAATTGTCCAGAAACAATAAAAAAGCCATTTTTATCTATTTCTACTATAAGTATTAAATCAATCAAAAATCGAATGGACGTGTTGCACATGGCCTTTTAGTTGTTAAATTACAGGTATCGTGCTATTGTTCTTTTCCTTATTTAATGTTTTATATTGTGTTTCTGTGCGAATGTATCCTGCTGATTGTTTTGCATAAGGTATACATTCGCTTTCTTTGTCCTGCTTCAGACGGAGTCTGCTCCAGCACCCTGCTGATTCCTAGTTAAATCGACTTGTTTCAGTTTTAGCTCAGAATGTGCAGTCATTATTGACATGCCTTATTCTATTGTAGCTAGTCATATTTTAATGCAAGGCTACAACCCCCACCACCACCATCACAACGTAAATAATTAAAACAAGTCATTTTTCAATAGTTAAAACAAAAAAAACTCATCAAAGACATCATTAGTTTTATTAGAACACCTAAATGCTGACAAACAACAGAAAAAAAAACTGTGTCACTTTAATAAACAGCCACTCAGCCTACAAATGACATTTTCCAGCTTCACTGCTTTTTTAGGCCACACTGTTAGTGAAGGAACAGTAGGTGTGTATGTTATTTTATGTGTGTAGGTCATATATAGTATGCGTGTATGTTATTTTGTGCATACACATATAAATGTGTGCATGTTACTTTAAATAACGCGACGCAATACATAAGGAAAGTAATAAATATGTGTGTGTTATTTGAAAACAGACAGCGCTACATGGAAGCTCATATCCATCTACAGTGATGCTCAGTATCCAGGATGGGATGGTTTTTTTCCCCATTTTGATAACGATCTTCCAGCCACAGTAGAATCTGTTGCTCTTAACTAGATGAGTGAGATTTAATGTTGAAACACAACCCACAGCATTGAATTTGTATTTTTTTTACATTGTGCAGGGTAACAATTTGAGTGGTCAGAAGTGAAGCGGTGTGTGTGTGTGAGCAAAGTGCATGAAGTCCATTACAGCAAAAATAAATAAATAAATAAATAATAATAATAATAATAATAATAATAATAATAATAATAATAATAATAATAGGGAAAATCACAGTGTAGCCTTTTGCTGTTGGCAGACGGTAAAACTTGAACCCATGACCTTCTGTTCAGAAGTCTGACATCTTATCAACTAAGCTACCACTTCCCTTCAGCATCTACTAACTAGCTAGTACACTATATGCGTTTCACACCACAGCTCTAGTTAAACTGCATCCCAAAATATGAAATATAAATAGAAGTAAAAGGTTATAAATATGGGCAAACAATAGCTCTAAGACCTGATTTTCAATACATTTTTTGCTTTTTTATTTTTATTTTATTATTTTTTTTTTTTTATCATTCCCATGTAACCAGTTTTTTTCCCCAATCAACAAAGCTGAGTGCTGAAAGCCCATTCCTGCAGCCCTTGATTACCTGACTCGGTCATGCTGAGAGCTGGAACACAACAGAAAAATGTGAAGTGCCTTCGGTCCTTGAAGAAACAAAACTACCAAGCCAGAAGTGCTCGAAGTGCCCGTGCGCTAATACTTTAACTGTCTTTCCGGCGGACGTGTCTCTTTTCAGAAACAGAGGTGGACTTTGCAGGTGGAGGTTAGGTGAAGGCTGACACTGAAGGGCTGCGCTTGCCCAACGGCACCGAAGCTGTTACACAGGCTCCAGACGTCTGACTGCCTAAAATTTGCCTGTAATTGTGTGCAGTTCGGCGCTGACACTCAGAAAACAGGGGGAGCTGTGATTCCCACTAATCCACAATCGGTCACTCCAACCTTGAAGCTACATTGCTGCTCTGCCTGCTGAATCTTTAATGCCTGAATAAGGCAAACAAGCTGCTGAGAGGCTCGAGCATGAACACGGGCTCCAAACTGACACTTGCCGATTCTGCACTGGGGCAGAATGAATAGAAATAATTTATTGTCTTGTAACAAATACTAGTATATTAAAAAGCAGACTGTTTAAAGTAGACAGAAAAGCTACAATAACTCTCATAAACACTCTTTACAAACACTGACATGTTGAAGAGCATCTCTACAACTTTCCCTCCTATCAGCTAAGAACAATCTGAGGCTCAGTAAAATTGGATAGATGAAGATAGAGGGCGGATCTAGTCTTGTTTTTACATATTAACTGTTAACACACAAAAAATGCAAACAATATTGAACAATATAATTAGGACTAATATAAAAAAATTTTTTTTTAGGATTTTTAAAGCAGAAAGTGAACATTTTGTCCTCAAAGTTGACATGTTAAAAGCAGGAAAAATGTTTTTGCCCCTTCCTGATTTCTTATTTCTTTGCATGTTTGTCACACTTTAATGTTTAGGATCATCAAACTATTTTACATATTAGTAAAAAAATAACACAAGTGAACACAACATACAGTTTTTAAATGAAGGTATTTATTATTGAGGGAAAACAAAATTCAAAATTACTTGGCCCTGTGTTAAAAAGTGTTTGCCCCCCTGTTAAAACTGTGGTTTATCACACCTAAGTTCAATTTCTCCAGCCACAGCCAGGCCTGATTACTGCCACACCTGTTCACAATCAAGAAATCTCTTAAATAGGACCTGCCTGATAAAGTGAAGTAGACCAAAAGATCCTCAAAAGCTAGACATCATGCTTAGATCCAAGGAAATGTCTAAAGCTTTGGGACTCCAGCAAACCACATTGAGAGCCATTATTCACAAATGGCAAAAACATGGAACAGCGGAGAACCTTCCCAGGAGTGGCCGGCCGACCAAAATTACCCCAAGAGCTCACAAAAGACCCCACAACAACATCCAAAGAACTGCAGGCCTCACTTGCCTCAGTTAAGGTCAGTGTTCATGACACCACCATAAGAAAGAGTCTGGGCAAAAATGGTCTGCATGGCAGAGTTCCAAGACAAAAACCACTGCGGAGTAAAAAAACAACATAAAGACTCGTCTCAGTTTAAGTTATACCACCTCGCAGAAAAAGAACATCATACGAACAGTAAAATACGGTGGTGGTAGTGTGATGGTCTGGGGCTGTTTTGCTGCTTCAGGACCTGGAAGACTTGCTTTGATAAATGGAACCATGAATTCTGCTGTTTACCAAAGAATCCAAATGATCCAAAACACACCAACCACCACAAATCCACCTCTGAATGGCTGAAGAAAAACTAAATGAAGACTTCAGAGTGGCCTAGTCAAAGTCCTGACCTGAATCCTATTGAGATGCTGTGGCATGAAATTAAAAAGGCGGTTTATGCTCGAAAACCCACCAATGTGGCTGAATTACAGCAATTCTGCATAGATGAGTGGAACAAAATTCCTCCACAGCGCTGTAACACACTCATTGCAAGTTATTGCAAATGCTTGATGGCCCAACTAGTTACTAGGTTTAGGGGGCAAACACTTTCTCACACAGGGCCATGTAGTTTTGGATTTATCAATAATAAAAACCCTCATATATATATATATATATATATATATATATATATATATATATATATATATATATATATATATATACGATGGGCTTTTTCAAAAAGTAAACAATAAATTACATACTGTACATTAAAGCAGCAGCTGCACTATTCTAATATATAGTTATAAAATTTCCTAAAATATTTAATAAAACACAAGGACTGCTCTTAAGCCAGGGTTATGTAATGTTTAATGCAGTCAAATATAGTGAAAGAAAATCAATTTATACCCTTTTTCCCACTACGGCCAAATAAAACGAGTCAGAAAAAAGATTATGTAGGGCTTTTTTACAGTGAAGTTCAAGCTCTTTTACAGCGCTTAAAAAAAAAAGAAAAAACCAAAACAACATTTGAGTTTCAATTTATGGATTTCCATCGATTATAAAACAAAAAACCTGTAGCGACGTTTCTCACTGGAGGACTTCCTGATTGCAGATAATCATCCTGACTGAAAATGTTTACATATTTACAAGACATCATAAGGTCAAGACGTCAATGCCTTTCTCATCGAGCTTTGAGATCACTACGGTTTTCAACACGCACTCTTTATCCAATTCCAACAGGTAATAAATTAATACTAGCAGGATGGCATTTGATGGCAGTTGCCACATGCTGCCAACTTCAGCTCTGTTAGTTCTGGCTTTATATTAATCTTCATGTAAATCAGGTATCTATAAGAATAATTTCTGAATGAAAATTATTCTATAAGAATAATTCATTCACAACATCATCACAGACAAGAACTGAAACATTGCTACAAGTTTTTTGTGAGGAGATAAAGATAGGAAAAGAAGCACTCTGAGGTTTTCCATCATGGGAGAGTCTTCATTATGGAGGAAAGTGTGATTTCTCGCTAACAGAACAAACTGCATTATTGTCTCATTATCTCTTGGGTAAAAGATGAGAGGATGGTAAAGGAAAATATCTGTTATAAAAAAAAAAAGAGAAAGCAGGAATCTTGTAGCTTAAAAAACAAAAAGTGTGTGATGTAATTGAATGAATCCATTTTTTTTTTTTTTTTTACATTATCAAACACACTAGAGTAGGCCAAAAGTATTCAGACACCTGGCTATTCCTACCATATGTGGCTCTTCCCCAAACTGTTACCACAAGGTTGGAGGCACACAATTTTTATAGGATGTCTTTGGGTGTGCTAGCATTGAATTTTCCCTTCACTTAAACTAGTTTAACCAAACCTGCTCCAGCATGACAATGCCCCTGTGCACCAAGCCAGCTTCATGGTTTACATGGTTTGGAGTGGCCAACAATTATAAAATAATATCAGACCAAATCAAATCTTGAAATCTTCAATCCAAAATTGGAATGCTGATTGCACCCCAGTCAACAAACCTCTAAACCATAATCCAACTTCTTATATACTGTACCATAATCTAGGCATTATAACTGAAAATGGGGACAAAATATGGAATGGCATGTTCAAAAATACGCATATAATCAGACGTCCACAAACCTTTGTTTATTTAATTTAGCTATATAGCTGAGGAATTTATGGGGAAATAGCTGAGGAGTATTTGTTGGCAAAAAAAAAACAAACACTTTTTAAACATTCAGGGTGGTAAACGGCAAACCAGCTCATTGTTTATTTTCCTTGAATAGCATTTCCTCTCGTTTTATTATTCACCTGAGCACTACAGCCTCAGCACGAGTAAAATAGCAGATTTAAAAATATACACAGACCAGCTATAACATTAAAACCACCTGCCTAGTTTTGTGTAGGTCCCCCTTGTGTGGCCCAAACAGCTCTGACCCTTCACAAGACCACTGAAGGTGTGATGTCGGGTCTGGCACAAGATATTAACAGCAGATACTCTGAGTCCTGGTGCAAGCCGAAGCCTCAACATATCAAATTCGTTGTCCAGCACATCCTACTGACATCTGAGGAATTGGAAGGCCGGATTTCGGTTTGTGTTCCTTCGACCGTCCCTGAGCAATTTTTTTTGCAGTATGGAAGTGTGAAAGGTTATAATAAAATGACTTTATGGTTAATTAATATTATCTCATAATAACTAATAATAAGAGAGAAATCAATCATTTTAAATCTATTCAGAGAAAATAAGTCCACATGGCACAAATGTTGGCACCCTTTGTGAAAAATATGCACTCTTTAGTTAGCTTTTGCTCTCTCGTCTTTTTCCTAAAGCAGTTTCTGCAGTGTGGAAGGACATATTATCCTGCTGAAACAGGCCACTGCCATTAAGGAACACTGTTGCCCTGAAATGCCATGGCAACTATATCCTATCCCTTCACAGATGCCACTGTAACATGATCATGAATCTTATTCACATTATCTTTCAGTGGTTTTGATATTACGGCTAATTCGGTGACGGATCCAAGCTATTTCATTTGATTATGTGAAGAAACACAAGCTTAGACCTTCAAGTATGAATACAAGCGATTTAGAAGTGGAGCCTCAACCACCAAATTATCTCAAAGCACATTCTCGGTTTCATCTCCCTCATTGATCAATTGTATGCAAAACTATTATTAAATGTTTCACTAACAAATAAATCTTCCTAGGCATTTATACTTTTTATGCTTATTCTGCACTTTTGTGCAAAAAAAAAAATCCACCCAGGTGTGTGTGAGAATGTGGGGTACAAAACAGATGTGCACTATTTGTGTGATGCAGATTGTAATTTCCTTTTCGAATTAGCCACGTAAAGGAAATGCTAATTTGGCTCATTACAATTCCACACAATATGCTGAGATAATAGAATATAGAAAGCTTTATTTATCTACACAGTCACTCGGTTTATGATTTTTAGGTAAATTTTTTTTTTTTTTTTTTTTTGTTTGCAGCAATATTTATACACACGCGCACCATAAGGAACATAATGGTGCCTGCAACACCTTTCTGCAAGACCGGACACAGCGTAAACAGAAGTGATTTGATTTTTGATGCGCCGTAAAGCAAAACCGCGGCCAGTGTGATCAAAGTTTATCTTGCAGTAGTTTGATCCAAATTAAAAGCTGTTTCTCACATTTTCGCTGTTATTTAAACAAATACTATAGTCTGCTTTTGAAAATCAGGCAATATAACAATTCAGCATCTGCACTAGAATTTTAGGGGGAAAAAAAAACAAAAACAGATTTGCAGAATTAATGGCACCCTGTCCAATTTTTGCTTAAAAGATAATTAAAAGGTTATAATTAAATAGCTTTTTAGTTAATTAATACAATCTCACACTGAAAATATGAGAGAAATCTATTTGCCAATTTAGTCCACCTATTCAATAAATCCACCAAATTTCAGCGCCCTTACAAATTCTTATTAACACTTCCTTTGTGAGCAATGTGAACTCCTGTTTTAGCTTTCTTTCTTGCACTCTCCAACTCTTTCTTACTCTCGTTTGCGGTTAAGGATGAAGGAATGAGGCTACTCGTGTATCAGGGTGACTCTGGAAGAGGTGACGAGTGAAGGAGAGAGCACCCAGGCGGACTGAAAGGCCATTAAAGAGTTTCGCTCTGTCACCCAGCGAAACTGTAAGTGCCAAGCACACTTCAGCCGAGGAGGAGAGAGAGAGAGGCACGGCACACTGAAGGGCGCTCGCATACAGAGTCTGCACACTTATACCATACTGACTTCTTAAAGCGTCATGGAAGTCTCCGCTGCATACGCTTTCCGGCACCATTTCTCCTTGGAGCGTTTAAATGATGAATTTTCTGTAGTCAGAGCTTATTATTATAAAGCCACTATCAGAGACCTGTCATAACAAACAAAACTCTAATGAATCATTTAGATCATCTTTAAGACGCGGTATTTATAAGATAAAAATTGCCGTTTCAAAGACAATAAATGAGTGTCGATAAGGGAACATAAGCTACCTACAAACAAATATTTTACTGACAATTTAAACACCTCGTCAAGTGTATTAACAAACAAGAAAGCAAACTGTAGAGAACATCAAAACACATATGCCACATCTTCTTAGGGAATTTGTCTGCATCAATCAAACGGCTGGAGCCTCCGAATGCATCAAAGCTGAACGGAGACAAGGGTCCCCTTAACATGCAGACAAAGCAGAGATGGCTTATCACGCTCATCATCTACAGTTTAGCGTGGTATGTTAAGTAAAAGCAGGTGCAAACAGAATACAGCAACAGGTCCATGCAGCAATAGGCATGGAGCAGCCTGTTTGACAAAATGCCCCAATTTTCTGATTGATTTACATTCAGTCACCGTTTCATCCTGGTCCATGGGGGTAGGAATCCATCCTAGGAATACACCCTGAATACACAATGCAACACTGTCCTCTATTCTTACACATGCTGCGATGTTTTATAAGTGAAATCATACAGTATATCATTAAGCAGTCAGAATCATTGAATTCTGGAGTAAAAATCGTCTGGAATGTCCGTACCAAAACGCACAAACTGATTTTATACTACAGCTACACAACATAACATATCAAATATAGCGGCATTTTTCTATTAACGTATCAAGCTACACAAGGCTATGTGTGCCAGAACACTGGCCTACAAACATGGTTGCCATAAACCCAAGACACACAGACCTGACTTTTCCTGGATTATGTGGTTCTTCCATAAGTTGTTACCACAAATTTGGAGGCAAGCAGTTGTACAGGTTCTCTTTAGATGTGTTTTACTTGAACTAGGGGACCCAGATTTGTTTCAGCATGGCAATGCCCCTGTGCACAAAGCCAGCTCCATGAAGATGTGCTTTACATGGGTTGCATGGGTCCACTATAGAGCTTTGACCTTAACCCTATTCAACACCCAGGATAAATTGAACCAGGCCTCCTCTTTCTACATCAGTACCCTTGTGGCGGAATGAACACAAATCTCCACAAGCACACTCGAAAATCTAGTGGAAGGAGAGTGGAGGTTATCAGGTTAACAGCAAAGGGGGACTAAATGTGGAATAGAATAGATATACAAATCTTATGATCAGGGGTCGAGTTTAATCTAGCTATGGAAATAGCTGAGGAGTATTTTTTGTTGTCTACAAGCTCAGTGAGAAAAGAAAACACCTGACGAGGTGTAAACATGCACACCAGCTCATTGTTTATTTTCTTTTAATAGCATGTCCTGTCATGTTTTATTATTCACCTGAGCGCTACAGGCTCGGCATGAGTAAAATACCACATTTCTAAATATACACAGACCAGCCATAAGATTAAAACCACCTGCCTATATATAAGCAATTCAATTAAATTCAATTCATTTGTATTTGTATAGCGCTTTTAACAATGAACATTGTCTCGAAGCAGCTTTACACAGATAATGTGGTGATAAAAAATGAATATGTTCTTTATAAGTAACTTTGTCCCTGATGAGCGAGCCTGTGGCGACTGTGGCAAGGAAAAACTCCCCGAGACGGCATAAGGAAGAAACCTTGAGAGGAACCAGACTCACGAGGGAACCCATCCTCATCTGGGTTGCACCGAATGTCCATTTATTGCAGATATATACGATGTTGCTGGGTGCAGTAATGGTGATCAGAAGCAAACTGTAGTCCTGAGTCAGTGTAGCAGTCTGTTGATTCTGTCTGATGTTCTTTTCCTGTTCTGTCTGCAGAAAAACGCAGCTCTACCTCTACCATGTTAATCTGTATTCTATGTGAATCTCAGGTCTATGAGTGTTGTGATACCTCATATTCACGTAGCAGCAGTGGTGATAAAAGAACGCGCTCGAGACACAGTTTGTTGAAGAGAAATCAGTCTACATATAAAACATTTGTCACACAAATATTTGTAACACATTATTGTTTAGTTTCTAAATAATAGAAATGCACATATACTAGTAATTATATATAACGCAGCTTTTATAGATGCAAATATGTTAAAAATGATGACTTGCGATACACATGCCAACTTGTATTTCATGCATCAAATCGGTAACTTTTATGTCGATGCACTGATGTGAATCGGTCGATCTTACTACGTATCCCTAATAAACGCCAACCAGCTGTTATTAAACCTTGTATTCACTGAATCAGAAATTCCTTTTTTCTTCATGTTTTGTTTTCCCCTAAGATTTAGATTTTTGCCTTGTCTTGTTTATGGTATTTGCTACTCACCTGACCATTGTCCGTTTCTTCTTCTTCCCTCTTTAATTGACAATTGTGTCGATGTCGGTTGATTTAAATCTGTTTCATAGCTGCATAAACTTGCTAATACCTGCACTTGCATCCATCCCCACCACCTTTGACATAATGGTGTACAAATCAGTAGTCTGCTCTTCCTTACAATTATAATTAACATGCAAATCTGAGAAACACAATAAAACATATAATTCTTTTTGAAGTCATCATGCAGAAAAGCAAGCAGGTCCATGCTGAACTCCAATCACATCAGTCATGTTACAGACACACCTCCAAACTTGTGTTAAATGGTAGGGAAAAAAACTAAATCTGTTACCAAAATTTGGCAGAAAGACAAATCAATCATGACATCAACAAATCAGTTTGTTACTTGGGGTTAGTGGTTCGCATTTATAGTAAAATGGCAAGAAAAATTAGATATGTGTTGACTAGACAGATCGTCATAATCAGACAAGTAGAATGAGATATGATACTGATTTAAATGCAATTTTGGTGAATACTTGATCATTTTCTGAGCCCATCTTCTGAGATATCGAGCTGACTTTCCGTGTTATACAAAACATCGCCGATGTTAAGGAATTGGGCTCAAACACAGCTATATCCACTAGTCATGTGAATGATTTGTGTCCTGTCACACACCATCACATATTCCTGCACACCATCCAGACACTATTATGCAAATAATGCATATAATGCTCCAGAACCAGCACTGAGTCCTGAATGAGTTCATCCCACCGTGTGAATGCTTAATGTGACAGTTAAAAGTCTGCCTGTATCACCTTAAGTGAAATGATTTATCACTTATTGTGAATCTCTCAGAGACGCTTATGCATGTAATAAATCATTCAGGTCGAACTGTTTATTGATATACATTGATGCCTTCTGCCAAACAATCAGGGCCTGAAACATTCGGGTATGTCAAGAAAATGCAAGAAACACTGTATGCTGATGCATATAATCATATAATATAAACAAAAATATTGGAGGAACCTGAATTTTGAATGACTTTGGATGCTATAGCATTACATTTTGCCTTCACTTGAACTAGGAGACCCAAACCTGTTCCAGCATGACATGTACACAAAGCCAGCACCATTGAAATATGGTTTTTCATGGTTTGGAGTGGAAGATCATGAGCGGTCTACTATAAATCGCTGACCTTAACCCTTGGGGATGAACAAGCTCTCATCCCCACAATTACACTCCAGGTTATTGTGACAGCAAATGGGAATTACATGTGGTATGGAATGTTTAAAAAGCACATAAAAATCTTATGGTCAGGTCCAATGCCTTGACCACTAAGCTACCACCTCCCTGGGAAAAGAGGGAAAGCTTCAGTCATTCACACTAATGTAGATGTGTGAAGTAATAAGAAAAAGAGAAAATCCACTGGTATCAGGTGGTGTTATTTCAACCTTTCCTCAGGGCATGTTTACCAGGTGAACAGAAATCATACATTTCACCTAAAATCGATCTCCACCTCCACAATGACCAACAAAGTGTATTCTAATGAAAATATTTTGCATGTAGACTTGTGGCATAATTTGAAATAAAAAAAATCCAAAATTCAGACCAGGTAGAACGGAAGGACAGTAGGACCTGGAAACCTGAACCAGTGCCCACTGAATTTGAAGAACCTGGTGGTCAATACCGATTCTTGGTGTTTGCTTTCAAAATACAAAAAATTCTCTTACAGCTGATTAATGTTGATGAGAAGAGAAGGATGTTAAAAAAGCAGGAAGTTTTCTTTCTTATGCAAAAAGTGTTTATTAAGCAAAAAAAAAAAAAAAAAAAAACACCACAGGGAGTCAAGATAGTATTGACAGTAATGATGATAAAAGGTTTTTTTTTTTTTCTAAAAAGGAAGTATATGCACAGCACATGCATCCATAGGAAGGCAATCAACACAAGACCTGCAGCTCAAATGCTGACTACAGGAAACGCATAATCATGAGGACACAACGTTCAGCCACACAGTGGTTTATTTTTAAGACTCGGAGACTCGAGTCTATTTATAGAATGATGCATTTCACCTCGCTAGTGAAAGTGTAAATATTTTACTATCTGTTTCCCCTAATGATTCACATGTTCATTATGGTACGGTCATATGGTTCCTTATTCCTGTACTGCTGTTCAACCTGAGGATATTGGTTCTGGAAATCAGTTGTGCTTATCTTTCTATCGGAGCAAGTCATCGCTGCCCAGGATAATAATGGCACTCCAAAATGTCCGTTATTTTGAAATATCGAATCGGTGATCCACATCTCTGTCTGCTAAAGAGTTGTTACTTTCTGTGATTTGCCTCATTAGGAAGAGGACCAATTCAAGTGAGGCCACGAACCCTCGAGGAATTCAAAGCCCTCACAAATCCACTCTGCTTTCTTTATGTATCGATTCAGCCATATTCCCTCCATTCTCTTATGCTCGAGCTCTTAAATCTGCCACTGATGTCCAAGAAAGTCCCGCAGGGGCCACTAGCTGTGGATACGGCCTTAACGAGGGCTCGATTGAGGAATGTAATGCTGTAACTTCAGCACACATGGAGATTAGAAGAGAGAGAGAGAGAGAGAGAGAGAGAGAGAGAGAGAGAGAGAGAGAGAGAGAGAGAGAGAGAGAGTGAGAGAGACATGTTCTAGAAAAGATGTGTTCTAGAAAAACAACTTAATTTTCTCATAAACTAGACATAGCAAAATTTGTTTGTATACACTGAAAAATTAAGAACGATCACGAGGAAACAACGTTTATGTCGTGATCACGACATAAACGTTGTTTCCTTGTGATTTCTGTTAATTTCTGTAAAGCTGCTTTGAGACAATGTATGTTGTGAAAAGCGCTATAGATATAAACTTGACTTGACTTGACTTGACTTGACTTGACTTGACTTGACTTGATCACGACATAAACGTAGTTTCCTCGTGATCACGACAAAAACAAAGTTTCCTCGTGATCACGACATAAACGTTCTTTCCCCTTCGGGAACTCGAGCAGCGTCTCGTTCCCTCTGGGAACTAAGGTTACTTTCGTAACCTAGAGACGTTCCTCGTGATCACGACATAAACGTTGTTTCCTCGTGATCACACGTTATTATCCAGTGTATTCGTCATAAAAGCGTGTGCACGAGAAAGCGGGTTTTGACATTGAGATCACAAGAAAAAGTCGTGATCATGGAAAAACAACTTTTGTTATGTCGAGATTAGAATGCACGGCCTATTGTTCTTCCATGGTTATTATGTGTTACATATTTGGAGGTGCCCTTTGCCTTCCCAGATACAACTGAGAAAAACAGAGATATTCTGCATATGGAGGCACAAACTCAAACTAAAAAAAGACATAAATGTAATAAAGATAATAAAAAGGCTCATTTTAAAGAGGCTGTTTTGAAGCACCACCAGCAAGTTCTTAGATATTACAAATCACAAACAGGCAAGTTTCAGAGCAGAGGTCATTTTCCCGCAGTCTGCAATAGAGTGGCTTGTCAAAATGTGCAGTGTCTTCAATGACCCACTTTCGCGTTTAATGTCATTCCCAGGACAGATACAGCTCTACATTTCACCCAGTTGACAAGAGTGGAAGGGCAAACCCACAGCATGCATAATGCACATGCCCAGTGGTCGACTGTTCTCCCTGCTCCACCGTCTATTTCCAATACATCACAACTGAGTTTCAGCATTGAGATAAAACATGATGTAGGCACAGAGACTGCCCGAGCGCCTCATGTTCACCTCATTTAACCTGCCTGAGTGAGGTTTCAAAGGATGCAGTGAACCAAAACCAGAAGAGAAAGTGAGACAAAAAAAAGATGAAAAAGAGGGAGGGAGAGAAAGAAGAAGAATGACTGTTAAGGAAAAAAGAGAGAGACAGTAGCCAAATTTAAAAAAATGGTGCCTCTGGAATTCAGTGGGGGGGCATTTTGCTGGTCTGCCAAGAATTTACAATGAGTATGGGTAAGAGCTACAGGAAATTGCACTGCAATACAATAACATCTTAGCAAAAAAATAAAATACGATCATAAATAAATATAATATACGATTTCTTGTTATAAGATTGCAATAACCCAAACGCACAATTATTATACTGTACTGATTTCAAGCTATTTTAACTCTTTATCAAGGTTGAAACGGTCTGATTACATTCCCACAGTGCTCATTTGAAGCATTTATTTCTAGAAAAAAACTAAATCATCTGCCAATAGAAGAAGAAACATACAATTTTGTGTCATGTAATAGATTTTTAATATGTTTAACAATCTAATATTATGTCTTTGAAATCTTATAATAGAAATATTAGATACACATTTGATTATATAAAAAACTAGGTTCAAATGCTAAAATTATTTTGCAGTGTGTAAATTGTATGTTCTGCAAAAAAGACCACAAGACATTGTGTCCCAACTTTGATGACCTGCTGACACCCTTTTAGTCCTATTTTGGTTGCTTTTAAAATCCTCGCACACTACAATCATTCAGATAAGCATGCATATTTTTCAGGAGCGACCTGAGAAACTACTGTTGAGAGCGGTTCAGATCTGTGAGCAACAAGCCCTGACACCTTTCACTTCTTACACAATGCTCCCAAGTCGAGGTCGAATCCAAACAATTTGCACTCATTTTTAATCACCAGGCTTATTGATTACTGACAACTCAGGTTTTCTTCCTTTTTTTTAAATAAAGCTTTCATCTAAAACATAAAATCTTGAACCTAAACAGTGAAGAGTTCATTGCTAGCAGCAAACTGCAGCAAACAACACAACAGAGCAAAACAAATGTCCCATGATGCTCCTGATTCATTCATATGAAGTCGGCTATTTGATTTGCAGTCGTGCCAATGAGCGACACGAGCACGAGCACAGTTAACATGTAATAATACTCGGAATGCAGCTATCGATTATAGATTTAGTAATTGAGTTTTCTACCGATTAGTCCATCAATTAATCATCATTAAAAAAGTATTTTTTATTTTTTTTTTTATTAAAAAGCAATACTGAAAAACAAGTCATTTCTTTCCTTTTTTTTTGTTGGAAAAATTTAAATTTTTATTGCTGAAATTGCAATTTGCGAAAACTAAACCTATTTAGTGCATTTAACTGCCATATTACATCAAAATTCAAATTCATACAGTAAATATATAAAGAAAAAAGAAAAAAGAAAAATCAATTTTAAAGAGAAAGAGAAACAAAAAATAGAGAAAAAAACCGGTAACCGCACTGTACGGTGTTTACTTTATGTTTTAGTTTGAAATGATCCCAAACTCTGGAAACTTTCTGTTGTGTTCTTTGGCATGAATCTTCTCCTCACCCCTCACTGTTTTCTCTCCGTTCCTCCATTTGTCATTCGGCAGCGTCTTCTGTGTTAAACCTGTCCTGGGGTCTCATTTATAAACGTGGCGTACGCACAAAACGAGGCTAAAAACGCAAAGGTTGTGATTTATGACTAAATTAATAAATTGATGTGAGAAAGTGCGCACCTGTAGGTGAACTCTGAGCCCAGCACAACGTGGAAACACAGAACGCGAGAAGGGGAACTGGCGACGCAGATGGCACGCACAACCTTTGCGTGGAAAGTGGCGTACACGCGCTTGAAGCCCCGTTTTTGTGCGTACAGAACTTTTATAAATGAGACTCAAGAGCGGCCCAAAGATTAGCGGTTGGTGCGTCGGTAATAATGAATTACTCGAGTTATTCAAGGAATCGTTTCAGCCTTAAATAATATGTCTGTAAAACATGTCAGGCTAAAAACATGGTTATGGATGCATCCCTAGTACAAAAAGTAGACATAGTGTTTACGGGTTTTGGAGATGTTTGATCCCAATCTTACAACTTTAGTACATCGAGATCAAAGCTCTTCCACCGCTAGCTCTAGTGTGGTGTCTGGAACATCTGAAGCCATCTCTAAAAAACAAGTGGAACACAGCAGTGTCGAGCAGCGAGAAAGAAGATGGGTCTTTCAATTTCACGCCAATGAGATCCAGTTACGGGATTCATGAGAACATTGTGAGATCCTCACACATTGAAATGTTCTTTTCTTGTCCACCAAAAGGAAAGATGGTGCTGTAAATCTTAACAACCCTGTCACCTGAAAATCAGAGCTCCTCTCAGCTGAACAACACATCATTGTGCTGACAAGCCTAGAGAAAGCTTCAAGCAGCCTGACACATGATGGCGGCAAAATAATGTCTTTCTTTCGTTCTTTCTTCTTTTAGTCTTTATTTCGCCTGCCTCTTCACAGCTCTGCAGTCTGAGACGGGGGGATGATAGCACCTCGCCACAGCACACGGCTACTTACAGGACAGTTTTAAGTGGCAGGTTAATGCCTTGTAATGAGCAGCTCAGCAGTCGAGGCACGAGCAGACACGGTGAAGCTACCAAACAAGCCTGTGAGAACAGTAGACTGTGGGTAAATCATGGTTCCTGGTGCACAGTGGAAGGACAGACCTTCATTATTCATCCAGATGTTCACTCACTAACTGACTGACAGAAAGAGGCAGCAGCGCAGGCCCGAGGTGGAGGACATTTGGAATTTGTGCTGTCACTGTTTGGGATTGAGCAGGGGCCACTGAATCGTGCACAAATAAAGTGGCTGGCAGACGGACTTCGACAGGCGCTGCAGGATTTCTGCACGGTTATCGCACTGAAACAGGCTCGCTGACTGTTTACCAAATTGCAAGCCGTTTAGATGGTCTATAAATTTGGCTTCGCATGCTAACGATTTTTCTGTTCAAAATGTCATGTTCAAAACGTTTTTTCAAAATGAAAGTTATTGTACACATCAGTTAAAATTCACCAACAAATCCAGCTAAATGTTGATGGACATATACTGAGATATGCAGATATCTGGTGCTGAGAGCCTGCAGCAGAACATCACCAGGGTCGAAGGATTTTGCAAAACCAAAAAAAAAGTTATTTAGAGCTTTATTAGCATTAGCACGTCTCAGGCACACTATAGGGGTGTGTATAGTGGTTCTTCCCCAAACTGTTACCACAAAGGAGCCCTGCAATTATATAAAATATGCAATAGCATAACATTTTCCCTTTAATTGAACTAGGACAGTCAAACCTGTTCCAGCATGACAATACCCCTGTGCATAAAGCCAGCTCCATGAACATATGCTTTACACTGGATGGAATAGAAGATCTTCAGTGGCCTGCTATAGAGCTCTGATCTCAACCTATTGAACACCTTTGGAATTAATTGGAACGCTGACTGCACCCCGGCCCTCCTTACCCTACTGAACATCAGTACCTGACTTTACTAACACCCTTGTGGATGAATGAGCACAAATCTCAACCACATTCCAATATCTAGTAAAACATCTAGAAGAGTGGCGGTTATTCTAACTGCAAATGGGGAATAAATGTGAAATGGGATGTTTATAAAGCACATACATAACCTATGGTCGATTGTCTACACACGTTTGTTCATGTAGTGTAGTTTAACAAGATTTTATTTTGCCAAACCACAGCTTCATTGTTAACATTGCTTTGAATTGTTGAAATTGTAAATTATTAGTTTTATTAATAGATTAGTTATTTTATATGGTTAGTGCACCTTTTTATGCAATTGCACGTATTTATACAAAGGAAAGATCACCTGATTAACTACATAGGCCATGTGTCATCAGGGCATTCTGTTATCACTTCCCAGATTTACAATTTATATATTTTTATTCATACACTGTTTCTCGATTGGTAGTAAATCATGTTAGCTAAGAAACGTAAAATGTATTAATTTAAAATTAAAATACAGTCAGCATATAAGAAATGTTGGGGTATATGCAAATGGAACAAAAACGAACCCGTGTACATCTGCAGGGACTTGAATGATCAATCAACAGGATTCCAAACGTGTGTGTAATGAGGCAAAAGAAAACAGAAGAAGAGCTTCTGTTGTGTCTGGTGCTGCCAAAAACTCCTCCTGCCCTCTCTGACTGTCTGAAAGCTCATGTTTTTAACAGGAATCGTTTATTTGAAAGCATGTGCCAAATACATAGCCAAAGAGATGTATTACAGTTTTGTGTGCTAATGTAATATGTAATTTAAAGGTTTCTTGGTAATATTAATATTTCAGTTTTTATCAACTTTTTAGAAAAGACAATTACAATTACTGTGATAATTGGTAAAAAATGCATTCTCAGGTTATCGACAAGTTATACAAAGAAATGAACACATAAAAGTTGTTGTTCTTAATCAATAAAAGTTTAATTGCTTTGATCTAAAAGGAATTAAACAATTGCTCTCATTGGAAAATTGGAAAATGGATTTTCCATTTTCCAATTTCTATGGATTGCCATCAGTAGCTCCAATTTGCATCAGGCAGCAACAAGCCAATGCATCATTAATTATGATTTCTATAACCATCTTCACTATGCCTTACAGCATGTAAAAATGACAAACCCCTCTGCCCCAGATGTGTTTTTGAGAGTTTTGAAAACCGGTAAATGAAGTGAATGAAAAATAAAATGAGGTCCAAAAAAAATAACAATTCAAAAGCCGTGACTCAAAAAGCACAGTACATACAAACTGCAATTCAGTACACCATGTCAACAGTTTATTCAGAACTCCATCACCTGTTAGAAACACAAAGTTTAAAACAAGTGTACACAAGTTCACAGAACTAGCCGGAGAATGTTTGGCACCACGCTGCTATAAATATTTCAATTTTCTAATTATGGTGCAACATGATTCTAATAAAAATGATCCTAATAAATGATTAACTAACACCAGAAGCTTGATCAGATCGTATCAGTCCCATTTAAGAAAATATGGACTATAATGTGAACATCCGCACTGATACAATGCAAATTGTTTACATTGAGTTTCCATGTGACAGTAACGCTTGCAGGCCATAATCATTTTATTCATTTTTCTAATGTCTACGTAGAGTTGTAAAATCTTGTAGTGATACAACAACTGATGTAGACACACACTGAAAGTAAATAAACTAAACTCATTAGAATGTGTGCAATTACAGCAAAGTCAGCAGGGCTTTGTTTTTCATTACGGGAACGATCCAGGCGGAATTGCACAGTTTTATTGAACAGAAATTCGGAAAATTCACTCAGTTCCTTGTTTATTTCGTTTCTCCTCTCTAGTAGAACCTAATTTCAACAATATTTGCAATTACAAGGCAAGATTAGCCACCCAAGCAGTCTTCTTGCTTCTCTCTCAGCTAGTATGCCTAAGCATAGTTAACATTCCATGTATATTGGCCCCTCTCTTTATCTCTTTCTCTCTCTCTTTCTTTCAATCCCTCCTTCCCTGCATTTCCTGCTAGGCTGCTCGGTTACGTTAATGACGTACAGGATGAATCTGTCTCGAGCTGTCTGTTCGTGACTGTGCGGCACGAGCACAAATCAAAGGCGCCGTTTCTTGCCCGCCGCTGGGTAATTGTGATGTTTTGTGCTGTGCTGTGGAGGGGGAGGGGGCTCCATCGGCAGGACTAGAGAAGAGAGGGATGGTTGCCTTGGAAACCCCGGTCTCAGACAGAAGGAAAGAGAGCGACGGAAAGACAGAACAGATGAACTATGACTACAAGACAACACCAAGAAGCTGGAGAATACAGAGAATGAACAGCTGGACATTGGAAGGTGGTCGCATACTGGATGGAATATAAGAAAATGAGGAAAATGAAAGAGTGAGGAAAAAGATAAAAGCAGAAAGAGAATGTTATTGATTCAGCCCAAACTGCTCATCAGTGGAAAAGTGGGGAAAAAAATGTCAACTGTAATGATGTAGCTTGCTTCAATAACAAGAGATATAACAAGAAGACCATTTGAATTTCTGCCCCTGTTCACATTTTTGTTTGTTTTCGAGATAATTAGATTCGGGTCATGTCACCATGGCACCAATTTGCTTGTAAAGTGTTTTTTTTTATTTACACCATACCTTTGTTTATCCATAAGAGAACTAAATCCACTGACAAAGCTGAAGCTGTAATCCATTAAATAGAACCAAAAAGACACAAATCTTGCATTTCAAAGGTAGAAATAAGCAAAGAGCTAACATTCTCACCAAAAGGTTCAAGATTAATGTGGATTCTGTCCATTAATTACAATATAACCAGAGCATGCATCCCAAAACCAATAGGTTCTTGTTTGCTTTTGTACACAGCAACAAGATGCATCCTGTTTTGAATTAAAGCAGCAGCCAAAAGTTCAGTCTGTTTACAATGAAAACTGTTAATACAATGACATTGTCCTCATCGTCATCACCATCATTGCAGGCACTGTATATTTGGTAAAAAAAAAGAACAACAACAACAATATACCAGAAACAAGGACCTTAACATCAACCAGAGTTTACTGTACGGCTGTATTCATCAAACACATTGCTGGAGATCTAACAGAATTTAGTTCCACCTGCTCAGGATAATCTGTCATTTTGATTCATTCCTTTTAATTCTGCCTGTTTGTATTAAGCTTTGCCAAAAGACATTGCCAAAAGGGAGCATTACAAAAAGCCTAGGTGCAGATTTTGATCCAAAATGAGCATAACAGCAGTAACAGTGATATGGTGCAAGGAAACGGATACATACACTGGTTTTGCAAATGGTCAGAATTACCATATCAAGGGAGAAACGGAATTTTGCTGGAAGGTGAACCTCCAGGAACAGGACTGCTTTAGAGTTTCATCCTCAGACAACAAAATTCTAACAGAGTTGACTATTTGGATGAATGCAAAAAAGATGTGCAGGTTCAGCATAAGCCCTAGATCTCAAAGCTACAGTTACAATCACAGCAGTCAGTAAACGTAATCCTGAGCAGCTGAAGTGCTTTGTAGTCCCCCATCATGCCAGTACAAATAGGTCACAGTCTAAGAATACCAGCAGGAAAAACACACAGGTCAAGAGAGTTCTTTAGGAAATGAGTGCTCATGTAAGTGCAACATTCATACAACTCCCTTTTCAGATGATGTCACTGATAATTTTCAAACCCAGTCAGGGGTTAAGAAAGAAAAGTTTACTCACAGGGTACGGTGCGGAGGTAGAGGTTATCCCGTATGATCTGCTGGAGCTCGTGGTCCACCGATCCCTTCTGGAATCTGAGGTTTAGGTAATGGCGAAGGTCCTTATCTACGACACCTCCTGCAAAACAGAAACATGCAACTCAGTCAGCGGTCACGGCGCATTCAACGTGGCTCATCGTCTCTCAGCTGGTGTAGAACCCCAGAATTCATTGAGGTTCCTTAAGGATCGACGATGGAGGGATTAATTAGGGTCTTGGCTCCAGTTATAATGACGAAAAGCAGGACATGCAGAAGACAGAGAGTGCTTATTTTTTAAGGAAAACTAAGCTGATCGAAGGTTTAAATAGCACTACATATTCAAATAGATGTTTGAACTCAATTGCATCAAGCTGATACTACTTGTCAGAATGTCAGCCTTGAAAACATTGCTTCAGTATGTCATCCACATTTCAACAAAAAGGAAAGAGAGAAAGCATAGAAAGAAAATGTATAAAGATGCTTGACCATAGTAGATGCTCTCTCTCTCTCTCTCTCTCTCTCTCTCTCTCTCTCTCTCTCTCTCTCTCTCTCTTTTTCTCCATCATAACCTTGAACATTCGGTGCAGCCAAAATGTAGCCAGCCATTAATGGATAAATACAACAGCTAAGCTACCGACAGTGCTCAGCATGGCAGTGTCTAGTGTTGCCCGATTCGTAATTACACAGCTTCCACACACAACCCCCGCTCCCCCCATCACACACACACACACACACACACACACACACACACACGTACACACAGGTGAACAAAAAAGCCAGAGCCGGCATTCTTGACGTTCCTGCTAGATCCAGCTTCAACCAATCGGCTGTGTTTTAAAATCACCGCAGTGATGTATTCGTAAGCACACATGCGAACCCAGAAGCGAGCGATGAAACATCTGTGGTATTGGTACAGCTGAAAATTCACTCAATTCTGCCCTGCTTTGACATTGAGAATGTAACATGTTGGTAAGGGGAAAAAAATGGCAACACAATGAAAGCTGAAGACGGTAAAAAAAGACAATGGAAAGGCAGCGCAATATTGTGCCAAAAGAAATTTCATTTAGAAAACCATCCATCCATTGCTGATCATCATACATAATTAGCCAGCAAACAAACACCCCCCCTCCCCTCCCCCTCGGCTTCTTCTCCATGAACCCAGAAACCTTGTCCTACCTCGTTTGGAATCCAGTGCTTGGTTTCCTCTGCATCTACAGATGATGTTTTACTCACCAGTTCTCTCGAGAAAAATCCTTCCTCCCTGACAGGTGATTTTAAAACAATCCCATCGTTCATGTTTCAGCTGAGGCAGACGCGATCAAGTCCCCCCTGTCTGCATGTAATTTAGCCGTGAGCGGACAGAGGAAGCGAGAGAGAGAGAGAGAGAGAGAGAGAGAGAGAGAGAGAGAGAGAGAGAGAAGAGAGAGAGAGCGGGAGATGGAGAGTGGTCCACAGTCAGGAGACAATAGTGGAGGAAAAGCTCTCCCAGCAAGGAGCCTATCACAACAGTGGCTGGATTCTGATTGGCCTGAGAAATAGTACGGTCCTACAGCTCCCCCTGTCTGCTCTGTCTGAGTCTGTGATACAAATACTTTCAGACACTTCGGCAAAAAGGCCAGCTTTTTTGCACCAGATGCATTCTGTTAGCTGGCATTTAGTGAACTTGGTGGCCTCATGAAGACAGCGACATGGAGGAGGACAGGAAGTAGCAGAAACCTTCAGAAACTTTGCCAAAGGATAGCAAGAAGCGGTTCCAATGAGTTCTGGGGATTGTCGTCTATTAATCTTCTTATGTAAGCAATGAAATAAACTCAAACACCAACTCCAGGCTGGACTCCCTGTTTATTATCATCTACCACCACCACACAGTTTACTTCCAACACACCTGGTTCTCAAAGTTTTAATTAAGTGGATCAGGTGTGCTGGAGCTGAAAATAAACTTTTGAAATCTCCCCAGGAGCTGAATAGCTGGACTGCCAGGTTCTAGGAATCATCATCATCATCATCATCATCATCATCATCATCATCATAATAATAATATCCACTGAGAAACAGCAACAGAACAATGCCATGATCGTGTCAGGGACTGTATACCAGTGGTATACCAGATCACACCGAGCATTTGACAAACACTGCATCAAAACTACTGATCGATGAAAAACAGCAGCTCCAGTTTTTTAAACATGAATCATGACGACATGAATCATAAATCATGATCCTGCAGGAGATCATTTCTTGCTGCCAACAGCATTGACTTTCACTATTTTTTTTATTTTATGCTTTATAGTCGGATTAGCAAACAGTCTAGAATTCATGTCAGATTGATGCCTCTTATCAAATACTCATGAACTACTAACTAAGTTTAAAAGGTGTCCATAGATTCATAGTTCAAAACACTTAAAGTGATTTGCTGAAAAAATTAAGTGATTATTAAATTTTAATGACAGCAGGTAGCATAATACATCAAAGTTCGATCTAGGACATAATTACGTCATAAATCTAACAGATACTAGATCTTGAAGCAGCAATTGTATAATATCAGTGCAGCTTATATCGTGTATTCTGAGATCTAGGAGGATGCTTTGTGCAACCAGGACAAATTATGTTCAAATGATCATTGGCTATGATTCAAAATTATTATTTTTTTTTTATTCATTTTAACTTTTGTAGCACTTTTAACAATGGTCACTGTCTTAAAACAGCTTTACACAGATAAAGCAGTAATAAAAGAATGTACAAGTTCTTTATAACTATAATACTGTCCCTAATGAGTGAGGCAGTGGCGAATGTGTCTCAATTCTGATTAATCATCTGTAATTTGTTCTGATATGTAATAGTTTCTATAGCATAAGTGAGAATTATCATACATTCCACAACACAAGTGTAAACAGATAAAATAGTTTTACTCAAAAAATAGTTTTATCAATTTTGTACACAGGACCTGTCTGCACCTGGTCTGCTATCGTTTTTGTGAGACACATGCACATTCCTTTTTTACATGCAACATACTAGGTCATTTAAATGTATTAATTTTCACCAGCAATAACAATATAAAATACAGCTGAGTAGCATTTATTCTACTTTGCATGTTTATATATATAACATATATATATTAGGAGAACGTCCTAAAGTATCTTATGATCTTATGATATATATATATATATATATATATATATATATATATATATATATATATATATATATAGACGCTCCCCACTTTTACGAACATTCACTTTACGACCTTTTGCGGATACGAACAAACCTGTGCAAAAAAGTGAAATTTGTTCGCAGTTGAGAAAATTCTAAATGGAGGAAAGCCGCCGCGAGCTAGTCATCGACTGTAACGGGTCTACATGATGCACACTGGACATGGGCGAATACATTTTTTCAAGTGATTTTTTTTTTATACATTTTTCTTACTTTTTGATTACGTAATACAAAATATTGTGTACAGTATTTTTATTATTTCGATTTGTTTTAGTGTATTTTATTGTTTATTTGATAGTATTTATAGCTCTTACATCATTAGCAGATATGCATAGTCAATAACAAAGACAGTAACAATTTACGAACAAATTCATGATACGAACGGTCGTTCGGAACGTAACTCATTCCCCACGTAAGGTGGGGAGCATCTGTATATACGCAACATGGCTACCATTCCATTCCTCAATGCCCTGCAATTCCATCTGGACTGCAGAACCGACTTCACCATACAACAAGACAATGAGCCAACGCAGAGTCGGCTGGAGTGTAATCTCTCGTGGAATGGCCTGCCCAGTCACTGCACCCAAATCATATTGAACTGCTGATATTGTTAGAAGCAAACTGTCCAAATCCAAAGAGTGTGTAATTCTAACGAAGATTGCACATTTGCTACTATTTGCACTGATAGACGCTAAACTGCACTTCGTTGCTGTACTGTGCAACTGCAATAAAGTTGCATCTATCCATCTAAAGCTCGTATTCATTCTAAGGAAGATTTAAAAAAACCTGTAAACATATATTTGTTTGGTCAAAGTAAATTGATTGAATCAAAGTAAAAATATTAAATGACCGGGGTTTTGTGTTAAAGTGTAAAAACAAAAGGAACATGCACGAGTCTCTCAAAAACCATAAAACACTGACAAACTTTTTACAGCTAATTTACTAGCATTGTGTTTCATTCCTTACACATCAAACCAGCATGTGTCATTGTTTTAATTGTAGACATTAATAAAGAACTAACTTATTAACTTATAACTTATTTCTTGAACATTGAACATCAGATTGCACTGCCATGCCCAATATATGCAACAATAATAAATACAATGTTGTCATAAATGCAATAATGAGTGTATCAAATCAACTCCATTAGCTTTATTCGTGCTAGACTGAGCTATCCTAGTTGTCATCTACATATGGTATGGGATGGCTGTTGAATTGAGGTCCGACGTATTAGACGTGCAAAGATGAAATGCTAAGCATTAATAGAACGGCGAGGCTGATTTAACGGCAATGATCTTCCTTCGTGCAGTATGTGCGTAAATAAAACCGGACGTCATTGTGCTCGGCGCTTCTGATGGTTTTGAGAGACTTAAAGCCTGTTAACACTGCTAGTGGAAAAAACATTTAAGAGGCTAAACGAACACTCTGGCTTCTTTCCACATTATAGATGTGTTCTCTTCGAAGAGAGCGTTGTCTGAAATCCTAGCTGAGCAGACTGCACAGCACCAATACGGTGTAGGAAAGAAAATCAGCCTAGGTGACCTTGGTGTATGGAATAAAATTCTAGGCTTGCTTCCAAATACGTAAAGAAAAAAAATATAAAAAAAAAAAACGAGCCTGTTTCCCCAAATGCGCCCTGGCACAAAGATCACGGTAAGATGACAGAGAGTGTTGCTTTGAGCCGCTGAAATTAGCATAACACTACAGAGCTTTCTGGGAAAGCGGCGACAGATTATAAACCCCTGATCGCTCGCACGTGTCTGCTAGATGATGGAGGCTTCATGCTGCTGTGCTGGAAATCTCTTTTTTCATTGTCAAAACCAAAAGCTTTGATGTGTGTAAATTGGTGCTCATATATTTCCTGCGCTGTCATGCTACGGAAATAAGATGTAAAAAAAAAATAGTAGTAAAAAAATTAAAAAAGAGAGAGAGAGAGAGAAAAAAAGGTCTGAGCTGTGAAAGGCTGAGTGTAGCAGATTGAGCAGAGGCTCATCGTTTGTCAAAAGCCACTGTCAGGGTGAGCAACAACAAGACCCATAATGTAAGCAGTCAGTAAAATGACTAAAGGAAATCACTCACTTAAACGGCTTTTCTCTCTACAGACTCTCTCTCTTTCTCTCTCTCTCTCTCTCTCTTGCTCTATCTCTCCATCTTTCTCCTCTCCGCACTGTTCCTCTGGGCTGTCACGTCACAGCTGCCTGCTCTGACTACTGATGACTGATGACTTCTTGATTAACAGATCAATAAATAGACATGCAAACACACATGAAAGACAATAAAAGGCTGAGAATTTGCCGGATCTTAACACACACACACACACACACACACACACACACACACACACACACACACACACACACAGACAGACATACACACACCTATAAACACACACAGACCTGTCAACCTGGTGAAGAGTAGAAATATGTAATACATTTTCAATAGAGCTCTTCCACAGATCACTTGTCTGAGGTAAAACAACAGTGTGCTCTGTGTATATATTCAGGGATTTACAGACACTGTAAGAATGCTAGACAGTAGAAAAAACAAAACAGAGACGATATGACTCATTTCTAGGCTAAACACAATATCAACCAAGTCTAAGTTTACTCATAAGCACTTTTTATGTCGCCATATAAAACACAAATCTGTACATTGCAATTAATAATAAACACATCATGGCGTGTGTAGTTATAGGAGATAATTAATGTTCTATGTTGATATATAGTACATCGTTTTAATAGAGTCCTGATTTGCCTTAACATTTGTACACGTGCATGTACGCACTGCAGTTCGTTTCTTTGTAACCGTTGCTTTCGCTACTTTCAGGTCATCCTGCAACTCTTTTTGTCTGATTGCTGCCTTCTTTCTTACCTTTCCTCATCATTAGTTTAGGTGTGGAATTTTAAATCGATTCACTCAGTGTATACAGCGGGGAAAATAAGTATTTGACACATCAGCATTTTTATCTGTAAGGGGATTTCTAAGTGTGCTATTGACACAAAATTTCCACCAGATGTAGCCATCAAGCCAAATATTGAATTCATACAAAGAAATCAGAACATTTAAGTATACAAGTTGAGTCATAATAAATAAAGTGAAATGGCACAGGGAATAAGTATTAAACAAGGTGCAAAATGGCATAAAAAGCCAGGAGATCACCTGAAATCTGTCAGTATTGAGAGAGAAACCCTCCAGCCCCTATCAGTACTAATTGATATCAGATGCTTTAGTCCTAATTGATGGCCTATAAAGGCTTCTCATTACCCAGGAGGCACACAGGAACGACTTTATGATGGGTAAAAGCAAAGAACTCTCTCAAGATCTTCGTAATCTTATCGTTGAAAAGCATTTTGATGGGAATGGTTATAGGCGCATTTCCAGAATGCTGAATGTTCCTGTGAGTACTGTGGGGGCCATTATCCGGAAATGAAAAGAGCATCAGTTCACCATAAACCGGCCACGATCAGGTGCTCCACGTAAGATCCCTGTCCGAGGAGTCCAAAGAATAATCAGGAGAGTTCACCAAGAGCCAAGAACCATTCGGGCAGAACTTCAGGAAGACCTTGCTTCAGCAGGTACTGTTGTTTTAAAGAAAACTATAAGCAATGCACTGAACCGCCATGGCATCCATGCACGCTCACCACCAGACTCCATTGCTGAACAAAAAGCATGTTGAGGCTCGGTTAAAGTTTGCGAAAGAGCATTTGGAGAAGCCTGTGGATTATTGGGAGACTATAGTATGGTCAGATGAAAGCAAAATTGAACTTTTTGGCAGTCATTCTACACACCATGTTTGAGAAGAAATGGCACTGCCCACCACCCCAAGAACACCAAACCAACAGTTAAGTTTGGGGGTGGAAGCATCATGGTTTGGGGCTGCTTTTCAGGAAGAGGTACTGGCAGACTTTATATTATTGAAAGCAGGATGAATGGAGAAATTTAACGGGACATTCTGGATAAAAATCTGCTGCCATCTACCAGAAAGCTGAAAATGAAAAGAGGGTGGACATTTCATTGAGACAATGATCCCAAACACAAGGCCAAGGAAATAATGAAGTGGTTTCAAAGAAAGAAAATCAAGTTGCTTAAATGGCCCAGTCAATCACCTGACCTAAATCCCATAGAAAATCTATGGAGAGAACTGAAGATCAAAGTTTATGAAAGAGGCCTAAGGAACCTTCAAGATTTAAAGACCATTCGTGTGGTAGAATGGGCCAGAATCAGTCCTGAGCAATGCAGACGACTGGTCTTTCCATACAAAAGGTGTCTAGAAGCTGTAATCACCATCAAAGGCTTTTCTACAAAGTATTAAATAAAGTGTGTTCAATACTTATTCCCTGTGTCATTTCACTTTATTTATTATGACTCAACTTGTATACTTAAATGTTCTGATTTCTTTGTATAAATTCAATATTTGGCTTGATAGCTACATCTGGTGGAAATTTTGTGTCAATAGCCCACTTAGAAATCCCCTTACTGATAAAGATGCGGATGTGTCAAATACTTATTTTCCCCGCTGTATATTCAGTTTTTTTGTGAACCATTTCTCTGTTCTGACTACAAAGATTTGCCCTCGGTGTGTATAGGAAGAATACACTATATAAACAATAGTATTGGAACACCAGATTTTTAAGCCACTAAGTTGAAAGCACATAATTGTATGACAATGCTTCTGTACACAAAACCAGCTCCATGAATATATAGTTTTTATGGTTTGGATGGTGTAAAATCTTTAGTGGCCTGCCATAGAGCTTTGAACTCAACCCTATTAGGGATTTTCGGGATGAATTAAGATGCAGACTGCACTCCAGGCCTCCTAACCCAACATTAGTACCTGAGTTTGCTAATGCCCTTGTGGTTAAATGAACACAAATCACACTCCAAACTCTAGTGGAGCATCTTCTCAGAAGAGTGGAGGTTATTATAACAGCAAATGGGGATTAAATGTGGAATGGAATGCAGTACGGTTTGAATCTCGTGCCTACGGTTTATCACGGAATTGCATTTGCCACATAACTAACTTGTTTAGCTGATTTTCCCGGTCTCTCGTGGATAGCACGATAGAAACTTAAAAAACTTATTGGGAATTGTTTTTATGAAGTTTTTTATGTTCAAATAATGAAATTTACAAATAAAAATATAATTATTAATTATGAAATGTTAATACATGAAATAGCATTTTTGGGGTGGAGTCCGTTTATCGCGGTGGATTACTGTATTCAAAAAGCACATGCCCTTCTTATAGTCAGGTGTCCACAAACTTTTGTCTATATAGTATGTTATGTACAGTAATTAATAAGAATATGCTCATGTAAACTTAGTTTTTACATCCTAAATAAAACAGGTGCTGCAGCTTACGCCACAGATGCTTGGTGGTTACCATACACTTCAGTTAATACGCACATTTTTCTACCCCTTTACTATGATGTTGGATTCTGAAGAAACAAACACCATTGTGTAATAACTTTGTAATGATCATTATAATTAAAATGATTTGTAATGACTGGTTTTAACACTGGGTTGAACACAGATTTTTTTTACTCTAAAAATGACCAAAAATAACTTTTTTTGCCAAAATCTTTCAATGTCTTTCCTAAAAAACCCTAACCCTAGTTAACTCACTTTCACTATATACTTGTCAGATGTTAGCTACTTCAAAAACACTTCGAAAGGTAGTTAGTTCAAGTTAATCATTTCAAAACATTCTCCAATTAACTTGACAGAAAGGAAATCTTTCAAGCGAGAAACTCGAATATTCAGCGGGTCAGTTCATATTGAAAAGTTCAAAACCATTTCACATGATTCATTTATTTACCATTTCTATTGGGAAAAATTCTGAAAAAATCTCTTCAGAATTTATGAGTAATTGCAGCTTTTTGTAATGTTTATACAAAATGTGTAGATTCTGCACATTTTTGATCCTTTAGTGAACAAGATACCTGGCAGACAGACAATATAAGGCCTCACTAATTCAGAAAGTTGATTGAGGCTTCATTCATGTGGAGATAATTGTTTATATAATATATGGCAATATTCCACAGACATGACTGATCATTGGCACATGCCTGGAGCTTCAATCTCCTTTCTGCATTATTAATATTATTATTAGCATGAATCATCCCTAAACCTCACATGTTGTGTAATCTGCTAGTTAGGCTTGCTTAGATGAATGTCTAGCTTCTAGCTTGCTCTTTGAATGAGAATCTAACCTTATATTAAAGGGTGATATTGCAAAATGCTTATATTTTGATTGTGTTAATGGTATTACCTTGACAGAGAGAAACTCTCACACTGTAGATATGTGTGTGTGTGTGTGTGTGTGTGTGTGTGTGTGTGTGTGTGTGTGTGTGTGTGTGTGTGTGTGTGTGTGTGTGCAGGTAGGTGGGTGCCCGGGGGTTGGGGACCACTGATTTAGTTTAAATGCTTTTAGGAACTGTGCAAATGTGTTTAATGATTAATGATTAAATATGTTACATGTGCAAATAATTTAACATTAAGCTTTGTATTGTAATTTATAAACCATTTGCAGAACTTTAGTGTAAATTAAACTTTTTTCTAGCGCATATATCGCTTGGCTTCTCCTTATTCTACTCTTAATATGTACAATAGAAAACCCGTAAGCCAACAAACCAACAACAATATGGTAACAAGATCTGAAATTTCCTTTATGATAGATACAAACAGGGATCAGCAAAATTATACAAATAATTTCTTTCCTTAAAATATTTTAAAAAATCATGCTACCTGTCAGGGATCCAACAGCCACACCTTCACTAGAACCACACATTCCTCCTAGCAGCTCCCCATCCTACTAATTACACACACCTGACACTCATCAGCTCACCCACTATATAAGCACACACTTCCAAGCACCCCCTGTCCGTTCTACCGATTAGTCTGGTGAACATCTCAGGACTTTACTGACTACCATTCCTATGGACTTATCTCGTTGAGGATTTACTCTGTGGATTTATCTCATGGACTACTCTTTGCTGCTGTAATTCTGTGTTCCCGTGTTTACAGCTGGTTTGGTTTCTCTACTTTCCCTAATTTCATTATAGCACCTCCGTTCTGTCGAACTTCGGCTTCTGCTTGTTCTTCCAGCTTAACACTACCAGGGTTGAAAAACAAACTTTTCATACAGTTTATTACTACAGGTAGATTACACAAACTGTACACACCGAACACATTCAAGATTTCAATAGAACTGTGGTATTACTGGGAACAAATGCTGTTGAATTTTTTATACCTCTGAAGCACTTTAGGACTCTGGACTTAAAATTACATCAAGATTATTAATATCAACATTACTGATATAAAATGATGAGAAGCAAGGATTTGACTCGAGCTATCACTCTTACAGTAAAACTGGATCGTCCATAATAGTCTGCAATTTATCTCCGTATTGATTTTGGTAAATGGCGGTGAGGTTAATAAAACATTTCGCGGTGTTTTCCGTGTGCGTTTTTTTTTCCGACAGTGTAATCATGGCTGACACTCTTGCCCTTGAGGAAGACAAGAGAACATGAGAGCGAATTATTGATCCGGCGAAAGTTTTTCCTCTCTGAAAAGCTGACGAACTGTGAAGCTGATCCTGATACCGAGCGTGAGGAAAGAGAGAAGGAAAAAAAAAACATCATGCCATCTCGATCAATAACTCAGGTACATGATGTGCATCTGATTAAACAGTGTATATACACACACTGGGGGAGTGGTGGCTCCAGCGGTTAAGGCGCTGGGTTGCCGATCGGAAGGTCTGGGGTTCAAGCCCCGGTATCGCCAAGCTGCCACTCTTGGGCCCTTGAGCAAGGCCCTTAACCCTCTATGCTCCGGGGGTCCCTTACGAGGGAGATATCAAGGTCCGTGACGTCGGAGTGACGTGGGACCGCCTTCCCGTGGGCTCACCACCTGCAGGAGGGACCGTAAGGGACAGTGCTGTAAGGATTGGGCAGCAGTCGAAGGCGGGGGCCTGCTTAGACTGCTGCCCCCGCGACCCGAATTACGGATAAGCGGGAGAAAATGAATGAATGAATGAATATACACACACTCACATGCATGCACAAACACAAAGACTGCTTCCTTCTGTATCGCTCGTATCTACGTTCGTGCTTCTGTTCTACCTGCAGAAGAACACCTGAGACTGCTGACATCACATCATTACACCTCAATTCCTCTCTCTGAACTCTACTCTCAGGCCTGCCATAGAACTAGCACATTACTCTGCAGAGGATACCTACAGCTGTCGGTCTCGTCCCTTTCACCTGCACGACGTGAACGCGGTCGTTCAGCAGCAGGGGGACGACATGACCGCTGCCTCTGACTCACTCTGTTGATCCTGAAAGTGTAGAAGTGTGCACATTACTCTGTGCCACCGCTTGCCGCTGCTGATTACAAGACAAATAAAGGACATATCAATCAGCATGGCTCATGTCAAACTGCACAGCACTGCACTAAACTCACAATCTGACACTTTTTTCCTTTTTTATTTTTATTTATAGCACCAGCATTCACTGCCAATCAAGCAGAGACGTGAGTTCTGTGCTGTAACTTTAGCTTTCGAGTTACGAAATCATAGCAAGTCACCAAAGCCCAATGCCTGCTCACACAAAGACCTGTTTCTATCCGCAATAAATGATATTCATGTGCAGGTAATTGTGTGCTTTCCTAGCTAGCTGGCTAATCATACATTTAGGCTAACTTATGTAACATATCTAGCTAAGGTTGACTGCTAGCTCTTTAAAGCCATGTCCACACTAACTTTTTTTCTCTCTGTTTTGGTCCTCATTGAGACGGCACACTGAGATAGAGTGGATGGGGAGCGTTTTTTTTGAATGAAAATGGCATTTTTCAAATGAATCCTGTTTAGTGTAGACATAGCCTCAAGTTTAAGGGCTTGTCTGCAAGACGCTAGCGCTCATAAGACTTAGCTAGGAACTGAGCTGACTGTTCAGATTGATTCTTTTCCTAGAAAAGCACATTGTGAAGTGTTACTCCCCTTAATTCACAGCGTCTTCACTGATCGCACGGTTTCTAATGATTAAAGAACTTTTTACGTGCTTTTCATACACGTGTTAAAATTCCACAAAATTCCAGTAATGTGTTCCTCTCATCACTTACGTTATAACAGCTGTATATAGTCATTATCGTGAAAAGAATTCAAATTAATTAAAATAATTAAAAATGTATACGGTAAAAATCCCTCACGGAAAATGTACCGTGTCAACGTGTGATTACGTGTGAGTTTCCACCGTACGAGTCCTTGAGTTCGGCGTTTTATCAGAACGACTCCATTAATATAAAGCTGCGAGCTGAATTACTGTCAGAGCTGCTTGATTAATGAGAATCAAGAACTCGACAGCGACGTGAGACATTTAAGGCGCGGGAGAAGTGTTAATAAGCATTAATATAATTAATTAACTCGCTCCATCACTGCTGTATCGTCATTCCATTCTTCCTGTGAAATTTTAACACAATAACATGTATATCAGCTACGCAGGGGGAAAAAAAGAGCCTGTCAATCATTGCTCTGCCATTTTAAAGACTCAAACATGTTAATTGAAATTTTTTTAAAGCAGCAGTAACGGATGCAAGCAGGGATTCATTTATGTCCTCTATAGTACATGTCTTAGGAGGCCCTGATAAAGACGAGATGAAGCCTGAAAGCTCTCGGTCCTAAACGTGTTTAAGGAGGCAATGAAACAGCTACACTTTTTGAAAATAAATGGCTGCGGAGACTCGCGTTCTTTGGATTGAACTGAACACACTAATGTGTTCAGCCTGGTGCCTATTAAGAAGATGGAGATCATTTCATCTGTATACATTAAAGCCAGGCTTTTATTTGTTAACACAGGAAAGGAAGTGAGACGTTCATAACGGCATGAAAATGACATTGCACTAATGATGGCGTTAGATAACTTGTTCAATCAGCGTAATGCACAAAACCGCTTTTCGAAGCTCTGGCCGCGTTTGGAGCGGCTTCACAAGTAATGTCGCAAAGAAAACTGGCAGGACGTATTGGAAGAAAATCATGAATCTTTTGAGAGGGGAAAAAAATGCTCATTCTAAATCCACACTGTTTTGTTTTTTTTTTTTAAATCCACAGATTATGTGAAAAGACTAATGTTACTCTCAGCTCATCAATCTATTAATTGAATGATATTAATTAGTCACTGATTGATATCTAATAAATTATTATGAGCCCAAAACTTTAATTTCAACGACTTAAAAAAGAATCACGCAAACAAGGCCATGGGTGCTGTAGGCAAATTAAAGTCATTAGTTTCTTCCATCGTTTTTCCCTCTCATAATGTTCTGCTTGATGTTGAAATTACCCTGAACTGTATGTTCGTGCTAAGTAGATACCACCAACCGGCAATGAAGGTTCTAGTTTGAATGACGCCGTGGGTGAACCACTGCATGACCCAACGTCTCTCCCATGGATTAGTTCCAGCTTTAAAAAGCTCCTCTCTGTTTCAGCTGCCGTCACTGGATGAGTAGGAACATATTCTCAGAGCAGTCCACAAATTTGTTATCATTTCTGAGAGCTCACTTTCATGTAGAAATATCACCCTAAATGCATTTATTGCACAATTATTTTCACTTGTCATTTTGAACTGTTTATCAAACTCTCAGAACCAAGAACCATAAACTCTAATTGCAGCCATAAGATTCTTACAACATGCATATCATTATAATAGAGGTCTTTCATTTGAGCCTTTTAGGCTGCACTGGAGATTCCCCCCTTACTAAACTTACAGTTCAAGACCTTTTCAGTACAATTATAGAAAACCTTTATAACATCACCTCAATTAAAGGAACCCACATCAATTGTGTGCTGTTTAACTACAATCCAACTAGACTAGTTAAGATGTAATTGTTTTGTTACACACATTTAATAAACTACATACTATAAATTATGTTATGCAGCTAAAATAAATACTGTTGCTCCATGTCAAGTCAAGTCAAGTTTATTTCTATAGCGCTATTCACAACAGACATTGTCTCAAAGCGGCTTTACAGAATGTAAGAGTTAAGGTGAACGATGTGTATTTATCTCTGATGTGCAGCCGTGGTGACTGTGGCAAGGAAAAACTCCCTTAGATGTTATGTGGAAAAAACATTGAGAGGAACCAGACTCAAAAGGGGAACCCATCCTCATTTGGGTGATATCAAGAGGGTGATTATAAATCTTTAAAACAATACAGAACACTGGAGAGAGAGAACTAACATGAGCACTGGTATGTAAGATTATAATGTCCTTTCTACAGTCTTATACAGTCATTTGAGGCTATGGAACCAGCTCAACATTTGCGATCATCACAGATCCACCACCCACCAACACCTCCATTCCATGTAAACCTGTAAACACTCAAAGAGGTCCAATGTTTAAACTCCACATGAAGTCTCTAGATGGTTCGGGATGTTTGCGAGGTCGGCATCTACTTCTTTAAAGGTCCACAATCTTCCTAAATTGGTACGTGTAAAAGCATAGCAGGCAACAGAATAACCTGTGATATACAGTTTTAAGCCTATTTCATCAAATGCATTTGTCTATACTACCTTCTTATAACGAGATGAGATGATAGAGCTGCATACACACCTTTACCTTTTGCATGTTTCCCCCCTACTGCGTTCCTCTTTTTCCGAATTGGACTCCTGAAGGTTTAGATCTTTTTTTTGTAATCCATCATTTTAATTTGGGTTCAGTTCCCTTACTGATGTGACGTCACCCAAACCTTTCTGAGTGTATGAGTGAGGAACCTTCTCCAGGCAGTGGGTGCGCACTCCCAGGTTCATTGACCGTGACAGGATATAATACTTGATGCGACCGTGCCAATGAGCAGAAATAAAGGAAAAAAAGGAAAGAAAAAAAAAAAACAGATTTTTTTTTTTTTTTACATGCCCCCCCCAGGATGCTATGCCTTTCAAAACGAGTTTAAAACAGAGCACACACTCTACCCTAATTGGTGGATTGCTGTGTGTTTGACCAGTTAAGTTTTTATCCACTCATATATAAAAAGTGAACGACGATTTTTTGCAAAAGTAACAGTTTAGGGAAGAACCACATATGACTGGAAAAGTCAGGTGTCTCAATACTTTAGTCCTTATAGTGTATTTAAAAGGACAATAAAGCCACTTATCTTGACTTGACCATGAGGCATCTTGTGTTTCATTACACTTGTGTCTTTCATATCACCATTGTTTAATAACAGCAGATCAGCTGACCGACCCTAAACACACACATTAAACAAGTGGATTCTGTTGTTGTGGCAAACATGTTCCTTCCTCATGGTAAATAGTTTGGAAGACAATCCCACCCAGCTCATACTGCAATACCCGTCCATCTGCTGGAAGAAGGTCACAGTTATTTGTCAGAGAAAACATCTTGAATGTAGGGTGCTCACAGTGCATGAAGCCTCTTCGATAGCCAAAACAGCTGACCTGATTTCACATCAGTGACATAATTTCCTCCCTCTTTGTGCAACGGTCGGAGGCTCTTATGAAATCCTCTTGACACTTCGCATTTGATGAAATAATCATCAAAAAGATATTCAACCTGAATAGATCTGAATACATCTTACCACTAAACAATTCACTGATTAAATATGTCAGCTCTTCTTTCCTTGCGTCAGGATTTGTATTTTGAGCGCCCTTGAAAGGTCACGTGGCCAAAGGTGTTGATTTGTTTTCTATAATAGCAGCTTTTATATTATCGTTTCTATAGTAACACCTTACAGGGCTCGTGCGGTAGACGCTCTAAATAAACAGATTCAAATGTGATAAATGGCTGATGTGAAGTTTTCTGTGATGGGATATTTATGAAAGGAGTCTCCGGTGTCTACGAAGTTTTGTACCAAACAAAGGTAAAACTTTATTTACCAGCCCTGGACTGTGAGCACAACAGAAAGCTTTGCAGAAAAAGAGAAAAAAAAAAGCGTGGCTGGTGGATGAACGATTTTATAGCTTATTGCTGTAATAACTGTAAGTAGTAACAGGAACGAAATTCCACACTATAAACTATAAACCAATAAAATGCAAAGCATGTCGTTCTTAAATATTTAAGTGTCTGCAGTAAAAGAGGAAAAAACACGTCATACAGCATTGAAAAATACTCAGCTTTGAGTTGCTAACAGTAACTCTGATTCACATTCGGCTACATCCTGGTTATTATAGTTAACAAAATCTGTTTCCAAATAAGTGGAAATCATTCTTTGTATTTTAAATGTTGCAAAAGTGATCGTATTTTTGTTTTTGTTTTCTTTTCTTTTGAAATTTTCAAAAGTGATTATTTTTCTTTTATATGTATGTAATCCATGTACATTGTGTTCATTCTTTTTTTGTTTAAATCATTTTGAGCAACAAAAAAAAAAATGTTTTGCTTAAAATGTACAATATTTAAAATACACCTCATTTTTTTGTCAGCTTTTTTTTTTTTACTTTGAAATATATACCGTATATTTACGGTACCCACAAGATCAACCATCAGAACATAATCCATCAGTGGCTTCTTTCAACATTATGACTTTGTTCCAAGCAGTTCACATGAATTCTTATGCGCTTTTCAAAAGCAACAAAATAACAACAATAAATGACTCGTCCACTTCTTACGATGACACGCCCTACAAATACACTCATTGCAAAACAACCTCACCCTGCCCTGCCCCACCCTATACCAAGTTCTAGATTGTCTGTGATCACAGAATATGTTGCTTTAGTCTGTTTCATATTATTTATCATTTGCGTAAATGGCTCCAGAGCGGACGTTTCTTCCTCAGAAAGGTCGTCCATAATAAATGTAATAAATGTCAAAGCAGCTCCATTCTACAAGTGATCTTTGTAGCTTGTTAGATATTAGATAATCATGTCTTGTGGTCATTTCTTCTACCATGGCAAAAACACGTTTACAAATGTCAAGGCTTTATTGTATTTGAGATTTTAGAAACTACAGCAATACTAAATCCTACAATACAAACTAAAATAAATAATTTTTCAACGAACAAATTAAATCAAAACTTTTTATGCGCCATTAAAAGTACCTGAACAAAAACTAAAAATTAAACAGTACAATAAAAAAATAAATATAAGATATATTTTAAAACTATAAATACCCTGGGCCACATCACACCATCCTGTCATCCACTTTCCCAAGTGTTTTATTCAATTCTAATCGTATTATTTATTTAAACTATGCTGTAGCCTATGAAGAAGAATAAAAAACAGAAACAAATGTGTACCATTATTTACTATTTACACTGCAAATAAGCTTGCATTGCTACACACTTCTACATTCTGTCCCCACCCCTGTCTTGTCATTGGTCCTTTCCACCCCTGTCTTCTCGTTCACAGCTGTCCTCACTTTTCTGTTTTTTTTGTGTATATATTTACCAGTGTGTGCGTTTGGTTGATGGGAAATGATGCGTTTTGTCATTTACCCAGCTGTTTTTATCACAGGTTATTCTCATTTCTTATTCTCAACCTCGTATTGTTTGCAAACTGCCCAACCATGTTTCATTTAATAAAATGCACTTAACCCAGCACTTGTGTCGCGTCTCTGAGGTTCTCCTTGTATGACACCTTGCAAACACGAAGCAAATGACCTGTCCAGTCGAGGGACGTGTCTCACTTTCAGTGTCACGCAGCAGCTGAAGTGGTGTCACTCTTTACCGTCAGCACTTTTCAGATCAAAACATGCGACAAAATTAAACTCTATTTATTAAAATCCATAAAGAAAATCTACAGATGATATAAATGGTTAATTCACGGAATGAAATCTGTTTTGGGGATCGGTTTCAGATCACACCAACATAACCGCTGCATTGGTGCATTCCCCACATACATCCTAGAGCGCTTTCATTTGGCCGTGAGTCACTTTTCCCATTTCATCTGCAAAATACATGAAGGTAATCAGGATGATGGTGTTGCTCATATCCTGCTCCTAATGCTACTATGCATTAAGCAGCAGTCCCACTGGATCTCGCGTTGCACATATCAGAGTCAGTACGAGGCTAAATCAGCTGATTATCGCCTTTTCTGGTGTGAGGTGCTTTCGCGAGGTTGGGAGTGACAACTGAGTGTTTACTGAGGAGAAGAACAATTTTCTTGTAGCGAAATGGTTATAAAAAGAGGGGACAATTTTCTATTGGCTCTTGCTTCCAAGATTGGTGGATTTGTTGAGAAATTCATTCATAAAGAATGTTTTAATAGTATTCTAATCAAGATCAGAACTTTGCTTCACATTTTTGTTCTATTTAACAAAAACTATCCTGAAAACTAAAACTATTAGCGAAAAAAATGAATGGAAAAAAAACAAAATACTAAACTACTAAAATACAAAAAAAACCTACCGTATTTTTCGGACTATAAGCCGCTACTTTTTTCCCACGTTTTGAACCCCGCGGCTTAAACAACGAAGTGGCTAATTTATGGATTTTTCCTGGGTTTTTCCCGGTTTCACAAACTTCAAGCCAAAAAACTGAGCCCCATAACATTAGACCAATGAAATTTCCGAACGGAAACCAAAAAACGCACCTCACCTGTGTTCTGAGCTGCACGGCATCGGGAGAAAAAAAGTTTTTTTTAAACTTAGAAATGAGCATCAGAAAATAATAAGGACATATTCCTCGGTCTTGCACACATGCAGTAATACCGGCGGCAGACTATTCCCAAAATACCGCTCTGCTCTTAAAGGAGCCACAACATATTTCACCCGTGTAACAGACACTGTCGTTAAAGCCTGTGTAAAGTTTATTAGTTTCAATGTAGATGTAAGCTTATTTATGTTTAAAATAAAAATCGTTGTCAAATTCTGTGTGTGCGCCTTAATTTGGGTGCGCTTAATAGTCCGGAAATTACGGTAAATAAATGAAAACTGTAACTACAATATAAAAACATATATAAAACGCACAATCATGTTTCAATACTATTCTAATACATTCGGACTTTCTAATTAATATAACCAGCTGTGTTATTGCTGAAATTTTCAACATCAGTACTGATAAAACATCAACAACTGTTTTTTTTTTTTTTTTTACAGTACAGTTTCAGTATTCCTTGGACTGGAATTAAACTGGCATTACAGGAAAACTAAACATACAATATAATGTAAAATAAATAGTATAAATAAATAAGTATAAATAAAATGTAAAAGAGAGGAAAATGTGTTAAGAATCAAATGCAATGAAATGTCTTTTTTTAAACGACCTGCAAAATCTCAATCTCAAAGTAATTAGATTTATGATTCTGGTAATTGTGGAGCAAACATGCATCAAGAAAGCTTACAGGAAAACATAACTGTACATGCTGGGATGTAAAAAAATCTTTAACGTTAAAGAATCCTGGATGATAGATTTCATTTTGTAATATTTCAGTAATGTAAGCTAAAAAAAAGAGGTCTCTGGTTTTGTGTGAAGTGCATTTCTGGGTTAGAGGCTGAATTGTATAGTGAAAGGACTTGACTTTAGAGCACCATTTCCTCCCCTGGGATCGAAGAACCTCTTCAAAACACTCCTGGAATCTATTCCTGTGATAGATTCAAACAGGTTATTAACCCCATGAACACCTGGCTATCAGTAAAACTAATAGAAAAAGGGGCAGTATGTCATTGCAGGGGTGAAGAATGTTAGTCTTTTCAGCGTTAATGGGTTTAATAGTGACCAAAAAAAGCAAAGGGTCTAAGATAATGAAAACCTTCCTTTTCCTCCCCAGCCTGCAGTCACAGAGATGAATGTCCAGCTGTGTGACGCAACAGCGCCGTGGCACACGTGCCTGCTCCTTGTGCATTAAAGTAAATTAAATTCTGCATGCCAATCTCGACTTGAGCACTGACAGAAATGGAACAGCCTCTTACAGCATGACAAATGCACAAATTCCGGATCCCAGAGTCCCGATGGTAAAATCAGAACAGCCGAAGCAGCATAAATTTATGAAACATTATTCGCTTAAAGGTGACCTTCAACAAACACAGATTAGGCAGCTCTTTAAGGGCTTGCGTTTTGGGAAATAAAATTCAATGGGGTTTATAGAAAAGAGTAAAAGAGAGCAAACATGTAAAGCCCTATTAAATGCTTAACACCGCTGCTCTGATAAGTCAGGTTTTGGTGTAACACTAGGAAAGTCTGAGTAAGAATTAGAATGAGTGGCACAACAGAAAAGCCGTGGTAGGAGAGTGTGAGTTTGAATCCTAGTGATCAAACATCACAAACACAGCCAACAAATTTCATGCTTTTCAACTCCTGACCATCACACTGACACTAACCAGCTGTTGAGCCTGTATCCAAATGAGGATAATGCTTTCCTCACATGTGATGCAACTGGTTGTCTTGCTGTGTCAGCCAGGAACCATTGCCGAATCATCCACCCCAATTACTCATCATCACGACCACCACACAATAACCAATCCCAGAGCATGTGATTTATCATTATATGACAGGAGAAAGCTCAGGACATGGAAGCTTTATTTTTGGAAGGTTATAGACGTGCACAATTATTCACACATAGTGCAAAACTTTGAGAAAACCCATCCATCAAACTCATATGTGGTTCTTCCCAAAAATGCCACAAAGTAGAGCGCAAACATCTGTACATGATGTACGGCTGAGGCATTAGGAATTTCCTATCACTGAAACTAAACCTGTTCCAGCATAACAATGCAACTGTGCACAAAGCAAACTCCATAAAGAGTGGAGTGGAAAAGAGTGAATGTCCTGCAAAGAGCCCTCATCTCAACCCCTCTGAACACCTTTGGGATTAACTGGAAAACTGACTGCACCCCAGAACTCCTCACCTGTCATCACCTGGCCTCACTAATGCTCTTGTGAGCAAATGAACCCCAATCCCAGCCCACACTCTAAAATCCAGTGAAAATATTATGAATATTATGAATAATTATTATGTTATTCTGAATGCAAAAGCAGTGACTAAATCCATCTTGCTGTCTTGAGCATAATCTGATAGCACTTTGAGAAACCACAAAATATTTCACCTAAACAGAATTTTTTTTTATCTTGCTCACATTCTTTGCTGCACCTTTCTGCAAAGATCATGTTGGACTATAATTATGTTGTTGGATAGTTACATGCCATGGGGAAATGAACAATTCCATGTGTAATAGCACCCTAGCTGTCAAAATGCCCATAATGCTCTGGCACTGTAGTCAGTATCAAATCTTCAAATATAATTTTGTATAGTTTTCACCGTTGATGAAAAAAGAAAAAGGCCAGGAACCATATTTCAGCACAGAGAAGTTTGTAGAAGTTTTTGTTATCCCAGAAAAAAGAAAACGATTTCCCCCATGGGAAGGATTTTCCCACACCATAACACATATCCCAATAATCAGCCCCATATACGCTGCACATTATTATTATTGTTGTAAAATCCTTTATGCCATTTTCACTCGCTGTGTACAATAAAGCTGTACAAAGAGCCTGCATGACTAAACAAGCTGGACAATAGGTTACATCTATAATACATCACAGTGCACTTTTCTTTGCAATATATGCAATGTTAAACCTGCCGAAGCTCTGATGTATGAGTTTTTAAAGCTAAAATGTATTTAGCCAGAAATGCAATTCTTGCCATGATTTATCATCAGAAACATAAAAAGCCCCTGGATCCTTTGAAATGCTTTGAATCCTTACATACTGTAAAAAAAATAAAAACTTCTTGCCTCATTTACATATAGAAGGCTTATATCACTATATTAAAAGTCAACATTGTGACAGTGTTATAACAAACAGTATTTTGTACAGCATTACTAGTTCACATTCAAATTCTTCTATGGCCTGTACACAGTCTCAAGACAAATTGTCTTATACAATTTCAAATTTTGTCTAAATAACAACCATATCATTATATTTACCTGACTAGTGGTGCATGAACTATACAAACATTATAAATGTCATCAGGACGAATAGTTTTATATCAGCAAGTTATTATATATTTATAATTATATAGTAATTATTAATGTTTTAGCCAAACTGCTATACAGATTCACTCTTTTATTTTCCGATCAACTGCCCTTTGCAAACACGTCTTGTTGATTGCAATCAGTCTCTGCCCATTCTCATGCAGGCAGCCTGTAATCATCTCACCAACACCAACCAATAGCTGTCACAATGATAGTCTTTTTTACGCAATGGGCTGGCACTCACAGCCAAAGAGCAGCATCTTGAAGCAAATTGGTTTCCTGTGACATCCTGAGCATGGACTTCCGATGATTAGTTTTGTAGTTGTAAGTCTTCTGCTTGAGACAATCTTTCATGAAGCAATATAGGAAAAGATATTTTTTTTCCACATACCAAGCACTTGATGAGTACTCATCTCGATGAAAGGCTTGATGACGGCACAGCAGCCAGAGTGCACCAGAATAGCACATAAGGGGGAGTAAGAAACAGTAAACATTTTGGGATTCGGATTAATATATCACCCTGTTATTTGCGTCTCTAACACGCCGCTTGTTTGCAAAGTTGTTTATTTCTGAAACTGTGATCTTTGTGCTTTTTATCCTCCTCCACCCTCCTCCTCACTGACGGCTCAGGGGTCGAATTCCCGGAAATTTTCGGCCTGTTTCAAAAGTCACACTTTGGGTTGAGGCCCTGATTGTGCTTAACGGTATTTTAACTTATTATGAAACTTTAAATCCATTACCTGATTTGTGCAATCTCTTTTGTTCTGAACAAGAGATGATAGGATGCAATCAACTATTTATATCCCAGGGAAACAGGGCAAACAGAACAAGTTCCTACAGACTGAGAAAAAAAGTCTCAGTATATAAAAGTCTCAATATTTGACTGAAAATACACTAAATTGAAACTTCTTTGGGTAAGAATCTTAAATAATTTATATACTTGTGATAATTTTTATGATAGGTGGCAATAAATCTGGTGGACACTTTATCGTCGCCACTGCAAGATGCAGCAGTGACAAACTATCGTGGACACCTGATCATATGAGTCGTATGTGCTTTTTAAACATCTCATTCCACATTTAGTCCCTATTTGCTGTTATAATACCCTCCACTATTCTTATATGATGTTCCACTAGATTTTGGAATGTGCTTTGGAGATCTGTGTTCGTTCAGCCACAAGGCTGTTAGTAAGGTCAGGTATTGATGTAGAGTGCGATGGCCTGGGGTGCAGCCACTGCTCTAATTTATCCCAATAGTGTTCAATAAGGTTGAGGTCTGTTATAGCAGGCCATTCAAAATGTTCAAGATCGTCCAGCCCATGTAAAGCATGTCTCCATGGAGCTTACTTTGTGCACAGGGCCATTGTCATGCTGGAACAGGTTTAATTCCTAGTTCAATTGAAGTGACAATTTAATGCTGGTGTGGTGTTTATACAGTCACTCTCTCTCAGCCAATCAGAGCAATCCAACACAGCACAAAAGCCAATGACAAAAACAGAGGAGGTGGCATTTACCACACCTTACCTTAAATCTGATCTACTGCTGCTGTTATGAATAAATCTATAGAATCTCTTCTTACTGCAGCTCCTACTGCTGCTTAATCCATTTGCATATTTTTTATTTAATGTTTAATTTAGTGTGTAATCAGTCAGCAGGACTTCTCATGTGTAAACAAACTTCTAGGCTCAATTAGAAATATTCCCTAATTAATTTCACTGAATTATTCGTTATGAAGGACTAAAAAAAATATGGATGTTTTTTTTTTTTTTTTTAGTAGTTGCCAATTCTGTTATTTTCGACTTTCTAAACCCAGAGGGCTTTCTGAGTACTGTGACTCTCCAAAGTCTGTTTCAACTCTGTTCCTGCCCTGCAGATGCTTTATTCTTCAATCATTTCTTTCTTCCCTGCATGCATATGAGAAACTCACATGAGGATCATGACTTGAATGTAGTCTGTATGAGTAGGTCTTTCCTCACTCTGTAGCGTGTAGGTGTAATCACTTCTGCCCTCTTTACCAAATCAACTCAAATGAACTCTTGCATTGTACTAGTATGAGGATTGTGGACAGTGAAATGTGGAACTGCAGGTAAAGAAAGAACTTGGAGCTGCTTGGATTTGGGTTGGATTTGTCACATGATTGAAACCCAAGTTTTAAGTTGTTTTTACATTATGTTCTTCCTGAATCCATTAGCAAGCTCACCAGGCAAGTGAGAGCTCTAATGTGCTGCTTTAATGTGCTTTGGCCAGAAACCTAATTGGCCTGGCTAAAAACAGTATCTAATATGACATAATATATTACAGCGAGCTAGTTAGCAAGTTAAGTGTGCTAACACAGATACAAACACTACATAAATTCCCCAGTAACAGCAGAAATCTCCCCATCTACAATCATCTAGCAGCCAGAAATAGTGAAGGCTAACGTGTGACCACCAAGACAGGTAAAGCAAGCCATCTTTACAAACTGCATCACAGAGCGGATTAGCACTTATAGAAAATACCTATCTACCCTCTTCTACATACATGACCACACAGGCACGTACAAATGGCTAGTGGTGCTGTGAGCATGCCATCCCTCCCACCCAGCAAAGTGACTGTGTTGTGTCTTTTTTCTGAAAAAATGTCTTTGTTGTAAGCTCAGCGCTGAATCCCATTTAGTATACGTACACACACCAATTAATACATTTCCGGCTTAATAAAAGCTTGATAAACATGATAAACACATTGCAACAATATCCATTATATTACCAGAGCTGCAAAAGTTATCACTGAATAACCATCTTCATCTGAGCAACAAAAAGAGAAACAAAGCCTGTTTACCTGCTGATTAGTCCAAATTCACAAATTCACAGAATCCACAACACAGAATTATTGTAACTCACATTTCCTGACCTCAGAGCTGATAATATTCTTGTGCTTCTTCTCTTCTTAATACTGATTAGTGGAAATAAAAAAAGTAATGACTCCAGCATAGTGAGAAGAGTTATTTCATCCTCTAGGTGTTGAATGAGAGAAGATGATCTTTAGCCACCAGGCAACAGTGAATAAAAAAAATTAATATCCCAGACACATACTCTTCTTGTCCCCGGGGCCCATGCTAGTGATTTGTCCATGTCCAGCCAACAAAGTTACAACAGCAGGAAGACTGACTCACAGTAATGTAAGCTTTATGGCCAGAACGCTTTCTCCGTCCTCGGGGGCTTTGCTCACTAAGATTTGCTCTTCTAGAAAGTGACTCTGTACGGCATTCAGTATATTGTACTGAGAAGAGGGGGAAAAAAAACAAATTAAAAGATAAGTTCAAGAAGAGACATCAAACATCTCTGAGGACAACTCTGACATGGTGTTATTAATCATCTGAAATATCAAGGGGAAAATTATACTTCTAAACCTACTGCTAATAATGTCATGTTTGTGCTGATTTACACATCTACCAAACAAACACCTGACAACTGAAAGCCGTTTCAGTTTACACTCATACAATTACCTAAAAAAAGCTATTTAAAAAGACGTGGAGCTAATGGCAAGCCAAGACCGTGAGAGACTGCGCAGTTAAAGGACGCACGTAAAAGTGATGTGCAATTACCTACGCCTGAGTGGACAGTTAAAGAACTGTGGAGTGTCTCACACAAAGCCTCCTGAATGAATCTCCTCATGTAGATGTTTGAGAAGATACAAAGTGTGTGCTTGTAATGATTTCAAATAATTATAATAATTAGGACTTGGCTTAACACGTCTTAGTCACTGCATAATTTCATGTGTGTTATTTCATTTTATTTCAAAGTGTTCAGTGAAGTCTTCATAATTATTATGAAATCGTATAAAAAAACGAAAAACAAAAAAATACCTGAGGAAGTTGAAATGTTTTTTTCGCTGGTAACTTGTATGAGCTTTAAGTCGATTTCTGGATATAAAAAAGCTATTGATGGAACTGGTTCATTATGACAAATCTGGCATTTAGCTGTCAATAACCAACAAGCGAGATTCCCGTTCAAGTGCCAACACACACACACACACACACACACACACACACACACACACACACAACCCCAAAAGACACAACAGTCTGTCCCTGTTACGTCAAAGCCCAATTACCACCAGCAGGCCCACCAGACCAGGGCACGAATGTGTGAAGTGTTAAAAAGCCTATACTAGGCCCAGATAACACACACGAGTGATATTCACACTACCAACATGTTAGCAATATGATATTTCCGCCTCCGCCGAGCTGACGGCGTTTCGAGGGCTGTGTAAAAGCTGTGTTCTGGTCCTGTGTGGTTGTACGTGGTAGTAAAATATCAGGTCCAAATATTCCACAGTACTTTTCAGTCGCATCAAAACAGGATATCTATGGAACATGGTATTGTTTTGAGATTTTCACAAGTACTGTGTAACTTGTCAAATATCCGTTGGTGCAAATTGGTACCAGGGGGTTTCTGTAGTAAAGTTGGAGAGGTCTAGATGCCGATACAGATCACAGCCAGTTCCTCGTGATTTAAAGCTTCACTGTTGGGAAAGAAGTGTTTTTAACACGTCACCTTGAATTATTGTAATAACACTATGGGACATTATTCTGCACACGCAAGCTTGTCTTATGCACGCTCAGGTGGTGTCCTCCTGTCACCCTTTTTCTGTTTTGAAAACAGTCTCTCTCACACACACACACACACACACACACACACACACTCTCTCTCTCTCTCTCTGTCTCACACAAACACACACACACAATCTATGTGTTACATTCTTATGCAAACCTCAAGCGACCATGTTCATTGTCTCCAGGGATTTTCAGGCATGCAAATATGGCACAAGCACAACATCTGCATGAAGCTCTAGGTGTTAATGTGCAGATGTGCATACACACACCTCGAATGTCTCTTTCACTTCCACGCGATCCGTTTGCACAGGCAGCTTTGTTTCATTGGAGCGTTTTGCCACGCGCGTACCCGTGAGCAGCGGATCAGCTCCTCAGGTCCCAGGCCGTGGACGAGGCCACACGAACGCGCCACGGAGCGGAAGACGCGCGTAACCAAGGCAACAACACGCCGCTAAATCCGGTAGCTGAGGCCCGCGTGTCGGAGACTGATGTTGACGCAAAAGGCAGGACTGCGTCCCGGACAAAGCCTGTCCTACTGTGTAAGCCATCCAGGGCTATTAAGGCTACAACACGCAGACGCACACAAGCGCGCGCGCACACGCGTACACGCGAACACCACGACGGTATAACGGATAACGGATAACGAAGGCGGGAGCGCGCAGCGGGGGCGCGCCGCTGTTGACGCCGCTCCGCCGCTGGATTCAGGCCGCCTCACCTTGCTTCACGCACTTGAGGCGAAACGGGTCTTTGCAGTGCTTGATGACGGCCAGCACGTCTCGTGTAGTGAGACCGGCCACCGGCGTGTCGTTGACCTCCAGCAGCAGCTCGTCGGCGCACAGCTTGCCGCTCTGGATGGCCACCTTTCCGTGCTTCACCTCTCCGAAGTAAGGGAAATTGCCGTTCTCGGCGCCGCCGCGCAGCTCGAAGCCCAGCTCGCCCTCCTTGTTGCGAGTGAGCACCGCTTCGTGGACTTTGTTCGTCCAGTGGTTTTTCTTTTTCAGGCTCTTGGACATCGCGGACAGAATTTCCTTCCGCCTAGCAGCGCGTCGGGAACAGGGGGCTCTTCATCAGGTCGCTCGGTGGTTCGGCGCTGCTTACCGGACGCTCCTCTTCCTCCTCCTCCTCCTCCTTCTCTTCTTCTTCTTCTGCTTCTTCTGCTTCTTCTACGTCTTTCACACCAGCGTCGCGAACGCACGCGCGGCTCAAGGAGCCGTGGAGCACGTAGCGCGCGCGTTTCTGCCGAGAGCCGCAGCAGTAGCTACGCAACCGAAGCGGGACCGTCTCGCACGCGCGCGCGCGCCCGCCCGCGCACACACACGCGCGCAAGCGAGCAGTGTTGCCATATTGAACAGTTTCGGTCCACAAGCATATTAACATTTATACAAACGTTTATTAAGAACAGTAGGAACTTCAACGTGTTCATAAAACAGCTAGTCTCTTTTGTTCATTTTTTTTGTTTATATGACAACCGAAACATTATTTACAACCAAGACATTTGTTATTAAATTGTTATGCAAATTTTAATCAAGTATTTTCCAATACTATTTCGGTTTGTGCCATGCCATTTTGTTATAACCTTACTCATAGCTAATAACACCATTTCTTTAAATATAAGGTAGTTATTATTTAATTATTAATAATACTAATAACGATAATAATAATAATCACCATAGCAATAAGAATAACAATATATAAATTTTATTAAACTGTATTTTGAAAATATATTCATATATAAATATTAAGTGGGAAACTGTTAAGTAGGTTTGGTGTAATTATCCAATAACAAGTTCAGAGCAAATATAAGGAATAACAGTAAATCATGCATTTAATAACACAGCAAACAAAAACATCACATTCCCTCCCTACACTCTGTGTTGTCAAGTGAAATAGGTGTTTGTTTGGGTTTTTTTGCACCGAAAGTAGTTATTACGATCTGGCAACCCTGAACGCAATAAGTGTGGAGTGACCCGGATGTAAAGGCTTCCGGAGCAGGAATGAACGGTCCATTTAAGAATAAAAACATGTGGAAAGGGGAATGGATCCTTCACGCTGCTGAGTTAACACTTACAGCGCCGAACGAATGCCTACAGTGTGTGTGTGTGTGTGTGTGTGTGTGTGTGTGTGTGTGTGTGTGTGTGTGTGTGTGTGTGTGTGTCATAATGGAATGATATCCATACACTCATAAATAAGTACTTTCCCCAGTGATGTCATGAATGATGTATAGAGTAATACCTGAAAGTAAAACCAGTGATCAATGTTTAATTATATACCTTAAATTAAAGATGTATCAACGATGGTACCACCCCAGTAAAATAAAAAAAAGTACAGTTTGGTCCCTAAGCGTACAGTAACGCTCTTGTGATCTTCAAGGATATTTAACAATCCATTTCCCCAGGCTCTTGAAAAAGGAATGGCTGAATAGTAAGATGCCATCTATGACTTTCTGTCTTGACATAAATCTGGCTTGAAAAACTAAGTGATGTTTTAATTGTTGTCATTACTTTTTAATATGAGTTCAGGGAGGACAAGAGAGGCCCGATGTTTCATTCAGTCTGAAGTAGGCTGTCAAGCTGCTGGCAAACATTAGCTGTGAATGAGAAAGCACGCTGAGGCAAGCAAGCGCTTTAGCCTAATGAAACCCTAAAATGTTTACAGTGCAGCAGGGTTTCTGTAGAGGGTTTAGTTTTTGCGTTCACTAACATCCGTAGGGGAGAGTGAGGTTTGTCTTCAGTTGTCTTTTCACTTGCAATGATTGAAATGTTTCAAATGCTTAAAGTACATTTGGAGCATCATGACTGCAAGCTTGGGTTCTATTATTCTCATGCACAATGTACCACACTGTCTACTGTACACATTTCTCTTCCTGTTCACACTGCACATTTAGACTACAATTAGAATCCCTTTTCCTGACACCAAAATGCCTGGAAAGTACCTGGTTTACTTGGTGGTAGACAACTCACTAGTTGTTAGAACAATTTCCTTCCAAAGTTGGCAACTTCATCCAAGATACCTGTGCCTATGGGTTTGGCCATTTGGAACGAAGAGCAGGTTGACAAGTGCAACTTAGTTGAGACTGGAAAATACTTAATAGCCCCCATTCATGGTTTACACCCCTTCATTTGGATCTGGTGTCTTTTCGGGTTCCTAGAGTATTAGCCATTGAGCGCGGACGTTGGAAAGTGTCAGCTACAATAAAGGTGTTGTGACAGGTTGTTGTATGGCTCCTACCATGGCATACCATTCCATGAGGATCATCTTCTCCTTATTGCCTTATTTAGAGGCATGCTGCTCCATAAAGTCTGGTCCAATGCTACCTCTGGATCACTGTACACCTTCTTCTGGTCGTTCCTGGTAACCATTGCCCCTCTCAGTAGTGTGTATGATAGAAGAGTCATACTTGAACACCTTTCCATTTAGATGGGTTGGTTTTTAATAGCACGGATGCCTTATCCCTGTGATACTCAAAGCCCTCTGTCTTCTAATCACTTATGTAAATGTGGTTATACAAGCAACTGATAACAGTTTATGGTCCCTTGGTCCTCAGAACCAGATTCAGGATTAAAAATGAAAAGGGAAGAATAAAGGGAGCAATGACTATATAACAGTGTTTGTTCCAAATACCATGTTACTGGGTCACTTGGTGAGTTTGTTGAGATGTCTCAGCATAAGTGTGCATGCATATTAGAAGGTATCTAGAAAATTATGTATGTGACTAGCATCTTCTTCACAACAGTTATGGATTCATACTGCTCTAGAGTTTATGCTGTCCTCACTCTCACTACACTTAATCACCGACCAATTATCTTATTATCAGCCTGTATTCATTGAATCAGGGGTATCTGGATTGCAGACAATTTAAAGTTGAGCACATGTGAGACTGTGAGTCACTGGGACCCCCTTGTATAAATGTTTTCTTATGTTATTAGATTGTTGGCAAATAGAACATGATCCAGGCCTAATGGGAATCATAATTAGATTAGATAATGATTACATTAGTGTGTAATATGATTTGCCAGAGAAATAATCTGGATTTTTGTGAATTAGGATTATTCAGATAGTTCTCCAGTAGAGCTGCTTACAAGTAAAATATAGACATACTGTACTACTACAGTTATTTCAATAATTCAACAGTCATTATACAGTCAAGTACATTGATGTATCCATAAAACACTGATTAAAACTTGCAAATGAACAATGTCAGCTAATGTTATCTGCTGCTTTGTAGCACTTCTCACTAGGCTCATGTGATCACCTAGGCAAAAAAAAAAAAATAAACATGACCGTTATCATGTCAACAGGGTTGCATTTAAGAATGCTGTCCATAGAACATGCAGCAACTAGACCTTTCCTGAGATCCTCTACTTTTATCTACTTAGGGCCACTTTGTTTATATAAATACCACAAAGAATACAAGCGCCAGCCCACCCAAAATGCATTAACACAAGCAGCTGCATTACGTATGGTACAGCTAAGGAAGCATCATCAGTCAAACGACTGATCAGACAGTTGGGAGCTGCAGGAAGGTTGTGTTTAATGCAGTTTACCTGGGATCTGAGCCATATGGTACAGGACACAAGTGGGCTTTTGATCAAAGACTTCATTTTCTTCCTGCTACCTTCTCCTTTAGCACAGGCTCCATTAGGCATCTGTTTTAGCTCCTCCAAGATCTGGGAGATTAGACTGATCACTCGAGAGTAAAACTCAATCCGTCTGCAATATTGCGTCCCAGTATGAAGTGTCGGAGTGAACGAGTGTGTGGAAGCGCACATTAAGGAGAGGCATTTCCTTTAAAAGTCGTCATATACTTTATAAAAATCTTTTCAGGAGAAAAATCATTTTAATGTGCCACTGTGGACTGTAAATTATCACTAGCACATTTCTTAACCTTTTTTTAAAGGTTTTGTACATGCAAGTGTTACTCTCTTATAAAAACTATATGAGGCAATCATACTTAAATATGCAACTTCAATTCTGAAAAAATGTAAACAATGTGGTCAAAAGTTTGTGGACTCCTGACCATGACACCTATACGTGTTTTTTTAACACCCCAATAAAGATTTAGTCCGTCTCTACCTTTCTGCTAGATTTTGGATAACAGGCTTACTGAAGATGAATAAATGATTAATGAATGTTTATTGGTATGAGGCTGCATTTAGGTGTTTCAATTGAACACCACCTAAAGAAGTGACAACGTCGTCTGGTCTCCGCATCAATGCCTGTAGCTGCAAACGTCATAAAACGTGATTGTCACCACCAGGGGGCAGCATGCTGTAACACTTTAACCAGCTGTGTAGTGAATACCTCTGGGTTTCCACCTCATTAAGAAGCCAGTTTTAAATAAGCCATTTTGATGTAGATTCCTATTCGAATAACTTGGCTGATTAGAATAACCAATGTCCATTTACCTATATATGATTTCGTTTGCTTATAAATGAATTATAGTTACACATATACCTCTAAACATTATGAGTCACTATGGCTGCTGTTTGAGTTGTTATAGATGTGTTTATACAGTGTATACGTGGGACACAGTATCAAAAGATAAAGCTGTTTAAAAAAGGACAGAAACAAAAAATCTATTTCAAAATGCCATTAATTAATCACAGCATATTTTATTAGCAAAATAGTGGATATTGTTCAGCTATTCCCCACCAATAGAAGACAGTGGGGGGGCATAAACTGAGATGCATAAAACGAATAAAATTCGTCATAAATACCTAAAAAATGAAATAAGAAAATGTCTACTATATCACTAGATTTACTATATCACATTCTTCACTCAAAATGTCTAGCAAATATAACAGGCAGTTAGTTGAATAGTGTAAAACGCACTTAGATATGATGAAGTGTCTGGGGTACTTATTTGCTACAGAAATTTCTAACCAATGTCAAAACGCTTTGGTCCCTTTAAAAAAAGGCTCCCTGTGAGCCAAATCTCCATGTCCTCATCTTCACAATGCCGTTAGGCTTTTAAAGTAATCACAGTTCATCATGGAACCATTCCTCGTTTTCTCATGGTCTCTTCAGTTCCTCTGTCACTTGCCGCGTCAGCGTAATCAAACTACAGAATAATCAGACACGATGGGTGCAAATTTCTGTTTGGTCACATGCGTTTTAGGGAAATCCCAATCATCTAGTATTTTTTGCACACAGAAGAATTTCTCTATACTAATCTTATTCCTCAGGTGAGTTTTACATGTTGACCAGTTTTGTCTCATAATGTAACAAGATTAGATGTGCTTACATTTATATGTGTGCAGCCTATATGATGAAATTAAGAGAATAAAAGACGTTCCCAAAAACCATCGGTGTGAAAAAACTTCAGAAAGCAAACATACATTTTACGTGGTTTTTTTTAACCAGTTCCTTTGACAATTACAGTTGTACAAATAATTTACATAAAGATTTTTTTCTTCTGAAACAATAAAAATGTTTGGAGAAGATAAATAACATTTTTACATAACGGATGTTCAGGGTTGGCCTCTCTGCAGCTGTGCTTCTCCCAGTGTCTTTCGATTTGCGTCGCCTGTAATCAAGTGAACAGGGAATGCAACAGACAGAAAGGATCACTTACTGAACATTTTCACAGACTTACAGTATAATCATCAGATAAATAGTTAGAATCAAACAGAGTCTATGATAGGAAACACTTCTCATGTTATTTGTGTGCTGCATATTTCTAGTGACCTACACTGCAGTACAGTATCATGTGCAGTAACCCAATGCTTTTACAGTAATGGTTAACATACAGCGTTGCTAAAAGGTTTAGAAGTACACCTATAATGCGCACCTATATTGTAGGTAAATGTTATAAAATGATCAGTGAGCATGTACAAGATACCTAATAAACTTAACACTAGTGTAGTTGTACTTATAATAGGGTCTGTGAAGCAGAGCCAGCAGGTGCATCATTTGTTTTTTATTCTGTCACCCTTAATTATGTTCATTATTACAATCAGTTATTATAATAAATGTTTCATTAGTATTCTGTTCGAACACTTAAAATATGGATGGATTTAATCCAAACAGTAATAACTAAAAAAAACCTCAAACAATTGATGGATTATTTATTGATTTTTTTAAATATATATATATATATATATATATATATATATATATATATATATATATATATATATATATTTTTTTTTTTTTTTTTTTTGCTTATTTATTTATATGCTTGCTTGTTTACTTGTTTATTTTTTGTTTGTTTATTTGTTTGTTTATTAGAAATGTATAACATTTATGGTACATTGTGCTTGGAGTTTCAGTGACAGTGGCAAATGCAGGTTTGAACCCAAGAGCATATTTTCTGTTCTCCAGATGTCTTTGGTTCAATTTTATTTAACAGCAAGTCACTAATGTTAGACTCAACTTAATGCAAGTAAATGTGTAGTATGACTTATTCTATGATAGACATTTATTAATTTTGATGCATATTTTTTCCATATTATTAGACATATTATTATTTTTATCCTGGATTTTTTTCTGTATTATACTTTATTATATATGTTTTATATTCAACTACATTATTTTCCATATTAGACTTTTAATAATATTGCATTTTTATACATTATTGAATATATATTATATTCAATATATGATTTTTTTATATTGGATTTTGGAGCAAAAAGGACCAACAAGATAAATATCAAAATAAGACTGAAGCTGCTATATATAGATTTATCCAAGATAATTAATTCATCATACTTTTTTACTCACTGATGTAAAAGCTGTATCTAGAAAAGCCCACAGTCCTTCAGGTTGTTCTTGATGATGACGTCAGTAACGGCATCAAAGACAAACTGCACGTTCTTAGTATCGGTCGCACAGGTGAAGTGGGTATAGATTTCCTTGGTTTCCTTCTTCAGGTTCAGGTCCTCGAACTGACTCTGGATATAGGCGGCCGCTTCATCGTATGTGTTCGCGCCTGAGCACAAGAACAAAAGTACAGAAGTGGGATCAACAGACACAATACTACCTGCTGTGATGTGGCTGCGTATCTGATGTAAAGCACAGAACATGAAGAAAGCTTGTGCTTACCAGAGTAGCCTGGAAAGCAGATGGTCAAAGGGCTTTTTTTGATTTTCTCCTCAAACAGATCTTTCTTATTGAGGAAGAGAATAATGGATGTCTCCTCGAACCACTTATTGTTGCAGATGCTGTCAAACAGCTTCATGCTCTCGTGCATGCGGTTCTGCAAAAGGTGGGATACAGGAAACATTTTACTCTATTACAAGATGAAAACAACTCTAATAAATAATTTAGGCCAGATTTTTTTAAACATACAGCTCATGTTTTAATCCAGCCATTGTTTACATTTAAATGAAGGTAAGTGAAATGAAAAATCATTAAAAATACTATTCTCTGTTATTCCACTAGGGAGCAACATAGAGCAATAAAACCAGGGCCATAAACTAATGTGTACAAAATGTTCTAACAATGAAATTGTGAATGAATGCTGAATTCTTCAGCAAGCTAAAAATGTGACACTATAATGTTTCCTTCCATAATAAATCACTTAGGATTTCACCGCAATGGTTGTGAATACTAATGCAGCCACTTTTGCAGCCAACTATATTGATTTTCCAATGCAATTATTACAGGCCGACTCCAGATTGGACTTGGTTTTATTGCACAGTGAATGCACAAAACTTTAAGTTATTGTTATTGCACAGTTAAAAACACAATAAAAGTGTGTATTATGGTGACTGGCTCACTAGGAGCAGCTCTGATTCTACAGTCAAATAGCAGCAGTGGGAAATCACCTTCTGTATCACTCCTTCAGACATGTATGTAACAGTCTGTCAATAAAGGAGCTGCTCATATATGATACCATTCATACAGGGGATTATGGCACTTAAGTCACTGTAAATATATTGTAATGCCTCATCGCTTTTGCAGGTGTTATATCTTTTCGTGCATCTTTTTAAAAGAATAGCTTTTCAATAAAGGCTGATAAACGAACATACATTTAGTTGATACTATTGATGTGCATTCACTTGTAAGTTCCTGCGTAATTAGAATGTGGCTCATTACCTAAAATTAATGTCGCACTGCTAATCTAAATCCCGTGTTACAGTAAAGACGGGAATTATAGTAGAGCGAGAGTAATGTTGAGGACTGAAACGTACCATTTCCTCATCCTCAGCCAGGACCAGGTCATAGTCACTCATGGATGCGCAGAAAATGATGGCGGTTACCCCTTCAAAGCAGTGAATCCACTTCTTTCTCTCAGATCTCTGGCCACCCACGTCAAACATCCTGCAAGGACAAACTTAACGTCATTTTAAAACGAAGTGCTCGAAGATTACAGCAGTATAATAACGACGTTACTATAATTGCATTAATGAATTTCCAAGAAAGAGCACTGGTCTCTTAGAAATGCCACGATGCGGAGTGCGCAGTGTTTTGCATGCGGAATTAAATAAACATGTTAGACACCCACGTAGGCTGTCTGATTTATTTTCTCAATGGTGATGAATATTACAGTATCGCAGCAGTATCCAAACAATAAGCATTTTAAGCGTAGATAGGGACAAAAAACCCTGAGCTGTTCTGCACATACATACATACATATGTACAATGAGTGATTATATATGTGTGATCCTTTTTACTTGATAAATATTCTTGCAATCAGAGAGAACAAGATACCAGCTGACTAAGGTTCCCATTTTTCTCTATGTTACCATAAAAATAAAGCAGGTGCTTCCACAAACCTGAATCAGTCCACATAGAACAGTTTATTCAGACTTCCTATAATATTATTATAAAAAAATTATTTTACTTTATGTTGTAGATATTAAAGTTTAAAACCATGTTGGTCATTAACTAGTACATGAAGATAACAAAACAATGTCATGAGAAAGGCTTTACAGTGTGAAGATTAAATCTCAAACCTTCATATTCCTAAGATTTACCATCAGTCTCAAATATTCCAATTCTTGACATAATACTGCCGTATTTATTTGTACATTTCATTGGGAATCAATGCTACTTGTCCTGGTATACATTCATTTACTATTTTTATTAGGCATGTCTAAATTTACAACCATAAATAGCACTGTTTTAAAATGCAGACATAAGGGAAGTTAAAACATAACACAATGACACTTCCTAAATTCAACACACCCACCTTCCAAAATAAATTGCCTAGTATATACCGACAACATATTCTGTTTGATCAGAAAATACACAAAACAGCAGAGACACACTCATAAAACCTGAAATTCAAGCATGCAAACGATATTCTCCACCACAGAATTTCAATATTTTGCCTGATTTATGTGCTATGGATTGCTGACAGAGATTCCCTTGTGTGATACGGGCTCAATGTTTTGATTAAAGTCTCATGCTCACTTAAAGTGAAGATCCTTGAAGGTGAAGTGGGTCTCAACAATACCAGTGGTCTTCACTCGGGTCCTGAGGACATCCTGTTGAGTGGGGACGTAACTAGGGACTGATATTCTGTCAAGATCATTCAGGTAGCTAGAAAACGAAAAAACAAGGGGATGAAGAAATAATATGTCAATTTTTTATACAAAACTGTTGAATGCCAATATATATTTTAGGTCATGACCTGAAATATAGCTCTGTCATTTTTGGCACTGGATGTGCTTTAGAAAAAATGCCTTGTGTGTCTACACACTGCATGCAAAAGGTGGGGTTTTTCATCCATCATACTTACAACACACATCCATGTTATTTGCATTGTTGTCCATTTGAATAAACTATATTTGAATCTCTATGGGGATGTTTGAACACACAGAAGGAAATTAAACAATAGAATGCAATTATACACAACTCTATTAAGAAGAGAGGACTAAGTAGAAAGGCATGAAGGTTTTGCTGAGGTTAACTGAAACAGAATGACGTGGTATACCAAAGAAATGCACCAGAGGACAATGAGAACAGTGTTAAATCATTTATTAGTACAATCAAGAGTTCAAGAGTTGCATAATCCTCTTACGACTTTTGAAATATTTGGAGGCAGTCTTGTATTGCACAAGCGGCAAGAATTATGATTTAAGAACTAAGAGCTGCCTCAAAGCAATTGCAACAGTTTAAGCCAGATATATGTAGAAAAAAAAAACCAAATGGGAGTTGCTATTTATTTCCTCTTGCTTAATTCATACTGGTCATGCCTCATGACGTTCTCTGCAGTCAAAAGTGCCCGGTCTCTGCAGTCGGTAATCTGTTTCAGGGTGTGGTGTTAAAAAGGAAATATGACCATTGCACACTCACACCGACAGATTTGCAGTCAGTGCTCTGTGGAGATGCAGAAACCCTCCCCTTAAATATAATTATAAAATACTATATAATATAAGACTGAATTTTTAGTGAAAGTTCCTGTATCCAGTTTCCCAGAAAGCATAGTATCTTTAAGATCATCTAATCTGATAAAGATGATGTGCTGCAATGTAAATAGTAACACGGAAAACTTCGCATTTATTTCTTCTTAAAGTGAATACACTGAATCGGTCTTCACTGGTGTTTCGGTGTGCGTTTCAATTAAGAAGTTATAGCCACGGTTAAGATACTGTACAACGTGACAAAAAGCATTATTGCTCCTTTCTGGCACGTGTGGATGATTTGGTATAAGGAAACACCTTCACAGAAACCTTTATTACATGATTCAGTGATGCATGTATACTTTATGTCTAAAAGGCACTGAACCATCAAATACCCTTTTCTTGTACCTGGGGGGGGGGGGGGGGGGAAGCAAGTGAAATCTAGAGACTCACTATGAGGCAGAATCATTGAGGTGGTACTCCCTAGAGCGACCGAAGCATACTTGTACACCTCCATCTGCCCACAGGCGCTTGAGGATGCCAGCAAGTTCTGCGCTCATGTCGCCCTCATCAGCTGTGCTCGCCAGTGCAAACAGCTGCCTTGCATCGTCCTGCATTTTACACACACACACACACACACACACACACACACATACACACATATATATATATATATATAAATACGTATTACAATTAAGTCACACCAAAGATATTTGTACTAAGACGAATCCTGCTTTCTCAAAGTGCTTTTAATGCTACAGGTATTCTAGCTCAGTGTAGTTTATTAGGCCAAACTGGAGAGAGGCACTTCCTGACTGAGGAGTATCCTCTCCCTTTCTCCTGTCCCTCCCTAAGACTTACAGCACGAGCCGCATCAGCAAAGTCGATATCCAGCCGCTCCATTGCCCTAATGATGATCATCAATGACTGAGTAGTGTTGCTGTACACCACGGCCCTCAACTGATGGCACTCCTCTTCTGAGTAACCAGACTGGTGGATGATTCTAATGGAAAAACACAATATCAAGATACAAATGGCATCAAAGAATTTTCATGGAATTATGGAAGCAATAAAAGTCCGTTTCCTCGTGTGCTATTATAAAACAGACACGCTTTACAAAGGGGCATGACTTACTTCATTTGTTTGACAATTGTACTCTTCCCAGACTCACCGGCACCTGAGAAATACAGAAAGAAAGAGCTTTTCTTTAGTTTCAGCAAAAATTAGGAAGTCTTTAATCAGAAGAATATCCTAACAAAACATTGTAATAATATATTAAACTAATGATACAAATACAACACTAATTGTTTGGGCGCATGCGGGGGGGTATACTAGCCAATATTCTGTAATATATATATATATATATATATATATATATATATATATATATATATATATATATATATATATATATATATATATATATATATAATTAGAATAAAAATGCAATCATTAATAATACAATAGGATTGTATAAATAATGTGCCAGTGGAAGTAAGGGGAAAATAATTGTTAGTTAACTTATAGATTTATTTTACATTGGTCTACATACAGCTTCTAAATCTACATGCTAAAACTTGTCCATCTCGAAGCAGTGCTAAACTGGTCATAAAACCTCACCTAAAGGTTTTTTATTATTAAAATTTCATTTACTGTAGATAAGTAAAGCATGCAATCCTGGTTATCATAACCTCAAAAAGGATTTAGGACAAGTCAACAAATTTTAACAGATTAGTAAAGCTAAACCTTACAGCCCAAATGCAAGCCATGCATGAAATTCCAAGGAGGAAACTGGGAAGCAAGGAAAGAGATAAATTAAAGGAAGTAGAAATCTGATATCATATGCATTTAAAGCAACTAGGAAATTCCCAATGGCATTTGAGCTCTGCAAACTGAAGTAACCATATTTAAAAAATTACATAATTTATGAACAATTTGGAGCAGTAGACTGTGTAAGTAACTGCTTACAATGCATCTGATCTCCCAACTCAAGGAAAGCTTGAGGATAGAATTTAAGAGAAATCTCACTAAAAGGATTAAAGCTGCTTTGAATTTACACCCTGCAATAGAGATGTATTGTGCTCAGATTTGTGGGTGCAGTATGTTTTATGCATTTCCTGTCGAAATCTTGATTTTTGAACACAGTTTCCTGAGCGTTTTAGTGCTTATCTCTCCAGAAACCAATCCCAGTATCCCAGGCATTTACAGTTTGAGTCTTCCAGCTCTCACCTCAAAAAGCATTCAATTAAGGTTTCGATTTCTTGTTTTGATAGAAGTTGAGATAGGGGAAAGATGTATTAGAAAAGCGATTATGTTATCTTACTGCTCTTAAAGGCATCTATACTAAGGCTAAACTAAAAGAATGATAATCTGGAAGTTGGAATCTTGCCTGACAAAAACAAAGAACCAAATGTCTTTCACCTTTTAACTTCCAGCAGATCTGAGAGCCACCTGACGCTGATGTATACTAGGCTTGTTTCAATTAGTCACTGCTCCACCCCAAGTGGCGTTCTGGGGATGACCTGAGGGGGCTGAATGATCTCTTTGGGTCCCAAAGCACAAACAGCAATTAAGCAAAGTCAGCACATTACACACATGGCTCAAAACACATCAGCTCAGAACTCTAGGGCTTAGAGGCACAGGTATAGCCACATGAGTACAGCTCAATGTTGAGGAAACAATAGGCTATTGAGCAGGAAAATAATACTAAAACCTGAAATGTGACAAATTATGTCTGAATATGCAAATGTGGCTTTGACCTAAACCATCCAAGTATCATATACTAAAATGATCATTGGCCTTAAAAAAGAATATAAAGATTTTGGTTGAAGGTCACACAACGGCTGTGTGAACAAGTGGTAGCACTCATCATTGCATTATTCATTTTTAGACAATGCTCATGCTATCCAGAATAAATAAAAAAAAACAGCTCATTAATTTCCTTCATTCACTTTCATGTACTGCAGGTACATACATACATACATACATACATACATACATACATACATACATACATACATACATACATACATACACAATACAAATGGTGACAAAGAAAAACCAACAGCAATGTTATTTGTAGTTGTAATGCAATACATATTAAGGAAAATCTTTTATTATATATTATAATAAAGGATATGTTCATATCCTTTACTAACCTGACGGGTGTGGTCTCTTCCAGAATGACCCTGCCCCCATCTACAGGCTACAGGGGCTTAGTAAATGTTGTTGTTGTTATGAAAATAATGTTAAATTTATGATATAATGATATAACAGAGGATTTTTTCTTAACTGTGTACATCACTCCAGTACACATAGGCCAATGACATAGTTCATGGGAGAACTAAACCATGTTAGAGCACTATATGGTGTTTATTTCTTTCATTTTCTTTAAGTATATAGATTTCATTTAATCATTTTTGCAATATTTGGCTTGCAATAATAATTGAGCAGAAGCTTGGAATACGCAAGTTTTATGTTGGCCGAATAATTGATAAAATGTAATAACCAGCTTGATTTGTTGCTAATGCAAGTAGAAAGCTTGAGCTCTAAGAGCATTTTGAGATTTTCATCATTAAAGACAATCACTCAGTGGCATTTGTTTCTGATGCCGGATTTGTGGGAGGGAAAAAAAAAAACAGAAACACAAAATGCTGAAGCTTCTCACACCGCCAGATTGTGATCAGCATAACGCCCATATACGCAATCTGGTGCTCTTCTACCCAATGTAGTTGTTCACAAGGAAAAACCGTTCAATATGTACTACATCTTTAAAAGTACAAGCAGTAGTCAACTGTAGAGAACCGAGTCTCTGTGCAAACGTGTGTCCTGACACAATAGTTTCACCTTTTGTTTAGTCTGCTCCACCTGCCACTTTTACGCTTTGGTAATTCAAGCTGGCTGTGTGGTTACTAGGCAACAGCCCAATGTCTAAGAGAAACACAAGGGCATCCTAAGGGTAAAAGGGATGAACAGATTGACAGCCGCCAGCACGCAACTCCTCACCAAAAGGTTTCACACGTCTCGCCTTAAATAAGTTTGTTGTGCTTCTACAAAAAAACAGCAGGTGTTCAAACATCTTTTAAAGTTGGTCCTTTCTTCTCTTAGGGCCAAAGAAATGCACAGTTTTAAGTTTTTCTATTGTTTTGATGAACAAAATTCCACTTCAGCCAAACCCTAAACTATACTATTACCTTTCTGACACCATTACGATGAGCCTCCAGATACCTTCAGAGCATGACTGTGCTATGGCACATCAAACCTGTCTGCCACAGCATTCCCAACCTCCTTTCACACTCGCAAATGCAGAAACAAATGGATGTGTTGACAGACATATGACTCTACAACAAACAATCATTAAATTACAAAGCAGCCTAGCTCATTAGCAAATCTGCCAAATGAATTCCCAAAAGATCGACAAACATGCTTCCAGCTGTTTGAAAATCAAAGACACCTCAAACATACAAAACACTGTAGGTGAAGATTTCCAGCTCAGTACAACAATCTGCAAAAATGATTTAGCCCTAAGTAGCTCAACATGTGACCAGTATAATGCACACCACATAATGCAGCATAGTTATTATTAACAACACATTCATTCAATCAGTTGCTACAATTGCGTCTAAATAAAAAAAATTACAGTACCCCACAAAAAGAGTACTAAACTGTAACTTTTGCTCGAGGTTTAATGCTTGTAATATGCATTTTTCACTTAGAAATGTGAATATAGTTTAGCTTCAACAAACTTTTATGGTACATAATTAGACGGCAATGATCGTTTAATTGTAAGGATTTAAAAGTTGACTATATGCACCTTTCCAGGTAAAAGATACCTACAGAAAGTTTCAATTGTGTACATGGAGAATTATCATAAGCAACATTATACAATATTATAACAGAACAGCAATACTGCTTCATAGACAGCATTCATTAAATCATTGCAACAGCTTAGACAAAACTTTCAAAGGATAGATTCAAATCTAAGGATTGAAGTAAACATAAATGCTAATTAAATGCATGTGCATATGTAAACACATTCAGGTGCACATGTCATCTTGACCATACATTGTGTGGAAATCTTTCTTCTTGTTAATTTGAATATGGTTTTACCTAGACACATCTAAAAAAAAAATAATAAAATCCTTGTGCAAACACACATAGCAATAAATAAACAATGAAACAATAAAATCCTTTATAATCCTGATACCACCGGTGTTGGTGGATACTGAATGTTAAGATGCTTTATTTCCTTGACATATTTTTAGGTGCTTTATACCGCTAATATATTGATGTTAAATCAATGATTCACATTAAAAAAACCTAATGCTGTGTGAATATTAAAGCATTGAAATGAAATTAAAATGAAATTTCAAATGAAAACAAGGTTTAAATTATTTAACCGCTGATTATTTGCAAACTAAAAAGGTATCACTTTAAAAATATAAAGAAATTCATGTGACCCACACCACACTTCCTAACACACACTGAGATGAAGCAAAAGGTTTTGTTAATTGTTGGTAAACTAAAACAACATTAAGGTTGATTTATTCGATAATTATCTATAACTGCGATGAAATGACTATATTTTCTTTATGGATTTCCAGGTACTTATTTACTCATTTCAGTGTAAAATGCATAAAAAATATAGACAGACGTAAAAGTTGGATAAAAAGTTGTTTGAAAAAAAGAAAAACCTCTAGGAAATGTGAAGTACGGAAATTTTAAGCGATTAAATAAACTGTATCTGTCAAATGCAGCATTATGTATATTTTTCAGAAGTGTAAATTTGTTTATAATGTGAATTTGATTAATGGTTGGGTATGGATCAAGTTATTTGAATAGAAAAAAAAAAAACAAGAAAGAAAGAAAGAAAGAAAGAAAGAAAGAAAGAAAGAAAGAAAGAAAGAAAGAAAGAAAGAAAGATTATTTGTTTCTTCTCAAAGTTACATGCAAAGGCAGATCACAGGATGCTATGCAGATAATAAAGTTGCTCTGGCTGAAGCCCAAATTGCCCCATCCTCCCTACACAAGTACACTACAGGGAGTAAGAAGTAATGGCAGTATGGAGTGCTCTACATCTCCAGTTTCTTCTAGAATTTTACCACTGACCCATAGTTGGACTTGTTGATTCGTATTCATTAATGATCTAATGGAGCTGGTCAGGTGTGGACACTCACCGAGAAGAAGCAGCTTGACTTCTCGTGCAGCTTTCTCTCCTTCGTCCCGTAAGTTCTTGTCGATCATCCTACTTCTGTCATGAGCCGCTTTATCACCAGTGCTCGCTGTGCACCCCATCTTTCCGCCGTGTGTCTTTTCTATTTATAAACAATAATTCAAAATAAAAATAATAAAAAGCGATGGTTTTAAAGTAAAAATGAAGATAAAGCATGCAGAGAGTTGGTGATCGGTGGAACAGCGGACTCCCGAAAGCAGAGTCACAGAAACCCTGCTGAGTGACTGGAAGCGGAGGAGTGAACAGTTACAGCCGCTCACTTTAATACAGTTTCTTCATGATCAGTTAAAAATGGCCGGAGACAGAGGAAGATCAGCGGAACGTCTCTCTCTCTCTCTCTCTCTCTCTCTCTCTCTCTCTCTCTCTCTCTCTCTCTCTCTCTCTCTTACTCACTCACATTCAGAGTATGATGAATGAATCAAGCAAAGCTTCCTGCTCTTTTCATAAGTGTGTCCGCCCTGCAACATCCCCCTCCCCCCCCCCCCCCCCCCTCTCTCTCTCTCTCTCTCTCTCTCTCTCTCTCTCTCTCTCTCTCTCTTTCACTGTCTATCTCTCTCTACATCCTTCTCTCTCTCTCTCTCTCTCTCTCTCTCTCTCTCTCTCTCTCTTTCTCTCTGTGTCTGTCTGACTCTCTCAATCTCTCTCTCTCTCTCTCTCTCTCTCTCTCTCTATCTTTCACTGTCAGTCTCTCTCTACATCCTTCTCTCTTTCTGTGTGTCTTTCTGACTCTCTTAATCTGTCTCTCTTTCTCTGTTTTCCTCCCTCCAGCCTACTCTCTCTCTCTCTCTCTCTCTCTCTCTCTCTCTCTCTCTCTCTCTCTCTCTCTCTCTCTCTCTCTCTCTCTTTCTCTCCCTCTCTCTCTCTGTCTCTCTGTATATTTCTGTCTATTTCTGTCTCCATGTCTGTCTATGTCTGTCTCTCTCACTCAGTCTGTCTTTGTTTCTGTCTGCCCCTCTCCCTCCCTCTGTCTGTCTCTTTGTCAGTCATTCTCTCTCTCTCTCTCTCTCTCTCTCTCTCTCTCTCTCTCTCTCTCTCTCTCTCTCTCTCTCTCTGTCTCTCTCTCTCTCTCTCTTACACATGCACAAATTTTGATCTGTTTTTGTCTATTTAACAAAATTTCGCATTCTCTATCCTACACAAATGCTCGCATACTTTTTCTCACTCTCTCTCTCTCTCTCTCTCTCTCTCTCTCACACACACACACACACACACACACAGAACACACACACACGTACACTTAAACATACACACGTGAAGGCAAAGAACAAGAAGTAAAAAAAAAATGGCAACAGTTTTCTAAATATTTCGTTTTGATAGAAGATGTATTTTATAATTAAGAGTTGTATTCAGAAATGTGATGTGACATGGGTGTAACACAGTGACAGCTCCCACCCTGGAAATAAGCCTCACTACCCTAATTCCCATTACAAATCTAATCTCTGATCGGATCACTGATAGGTCTATCACTCCGATGCAGTTCATGCAGACCTGATAAGTCATGCCACAGGCGTGTACAGCTAATATAATGGCTCACATTTTGCATGCTAAAAAAATTTTTATATACAAGTTTGTTTTTACAGAACCTGATTTGTTTTTTTGGTCCAAAATTTGGGCCCATTATATAAGCTGTGAACACCTGCCTCATCACATGTATGATATATGATGATGTGTCTAGTGTGTCCTTTAGAAATGATATAAGTGATGGTGGCATTCTTCAAATTGTCAGCAAGTATTGTAAAAAGTTCATATTTTGTTAAAAGTATTTGATGAACCATAATAACAGCCAATGAGAAAGATTTAAAAAAATAATACCGTGCTTATGGAAAGCAATGCTGACGCTCTGTCTGAACACTGTGGTCAAGTTTCACCACGAATTCAAATTCATGCAGATTCAAAATAGTCTGACGGATGCCATTTAAACCATAAACCCAATCAGAAATGCTCTCATCTAGTGACTGTGGAAATATTCTCATCATCATTACTTTGCATAATATTTACATTTTAAAAGGGGTAAAGCATGCAAACCAGGAAGTAAAGTTTTCCGATATGGCCAACGCCAGATCTATTTTACTACCGAACCACAATAGAGCTTACCATGTCCCCTTTGCTGGACTCTGATAGATTTCACTCTGCAGCATTTGTACAATGACACTTCCACTCAACATGATATACAAACTGCTGTCAATATTACGTATGTTTAAGACCTTTGAGTGGAACCTAAACTTTAATAATTTATGATTTATTCTTTAAAAGTTCATGAGATTTGAGTAGCAAAACATCTGCACATTTAATCATCTCGTCAGCCAATCATGAGCAGTTCAATGCATAAAATTCTACTGATAGAGGCCAACAGCATCAGGTAAGGTTCATATCAAACATCAGAATGGGTAAAAAAAAACATTTTGATGCCTTGTTGTTGAATGAGGTCAGAGACCACTGGCTCTAGGGGGTTTAAACTAACAGAAAGGCTGTAATAATTGAAATAACCACTTTTTTACAACTGTGGTGAGCAGAAAAGCATCTCAGAAGTCACATCATATTGGATCTTGAGGAGGATGGGCTACAAAAGAAGAAGACCACATCGGGTTCCTCTCCTGTCAACTATGAACAATAATATGAGGTTATGTTATAGTAGCTTTATCCACTATATCAAGTCTTCAATTATTCATCTTATTCAAGGTCATTGTGAAGGATTGAATGAGCAAATATTCCTAATAAATGTACCTTGTGATAGATGATGTGTATACTGCTGTATTTTTATACAAATATTATTTATCTTTATTGTTTACTTAATACATTCTGATAAAGGACAATAGTGGAAATATTTTTATATCTGATCGTAGTTTTGAATAAGAATGAGTTTCCTGTTAAAACAAGTGGGTTTTATTTCAAATGAATTTGTTCCCACCAGGAAAGTAATTTCCAATTTAGATAAAAGATCAATATAGATGTTCAGTGCAGCTTGGATTTTTCTCAATCATTTCAGTCAAACAATCAATCTGGTTTAGAAAAATATCAAATATGATGTAGTCTTAAATAATCTTGAATATGTAATCTCCTCCTTGTGCAACAGAATGTAGTTAATGCTATAGCTATTACTGTGTGCTTTTAAGCTGAGGAATGAGCATTCTGGACCCTTCTACAGAAAAATATTTGCAATATCCTGGAATAAGAACAAAAGATTCGGTGTTTTATTTTTTCCGCTCTGGAACTCATGAACACCATAAAGTTTGGAAAAGCATGTGTAGTAGGTGATGCTAATTTTCTTATATTAAATGACTATTTGTATATATTTAGGTTTGCCTGTTTTTGTTGCCAATGGCAGATTAGACTAGCGTCAATTCGAGTGCCTTATATTACTGTCTAGGCAGCAAATCAGACTGTAGCTAATAGTAATTATTTCAAAATTGCAGAGACTGAATGTTGTTTTCAGGCAAGCTTTAAAACAACAACAAAAAAAATGATCTTCACATGGATTTTGATACATATGTAGTGCTAGTGATTATAACTTTAATTCAAATTAATGTAATTAATTAAAAACAATTATCTTTTAATACTCATAATCATACTTTTAGATATTTTTTACAATTACCCAAATATAATTTTCAATATTCTGTCACTTCAGACAAATTTCTCAGGACTCAGTCCACTGCTGTTCGTGTTTCAAGTAAATAAGGTCAACATTACAACAGGAGCTGAATCAGGATGAAGTGCCTACATAAAGTGTGCAAAGCTGATCAAACCAGTTTAGTAAATTACACATCATCAGCATATGAATAAAGCACTATTGTTACACCCAGTGACGTGGTTACTTCAGTCTGTGTGTGCATTTTTGCCATGGTTTGTTTTTCTCTTTATGAGGGTGTTCTTATTGACTAACAGCTCACATGACCCTCATTAATGTTGTGAAAAGTGTACAGCCGTTTACTATTGTATGGACTTTTCTTTTACAATACAAAAAGACAATACTGGTCTTTATAATAATAGCATAAAAATACTCAACATAGAGCACGAGGACAAAGTATTCTTGTAAATGTTTTAAACTGATGCTAGTGTTTTAAACACTAATCATTATACTAAGACAGTTTTGGTTGCCAGTTGTGTGCACCATGGAAAATTTTGGTGCTTGATTTGAGACTTGGCGGAATGGAAAAATTTAAAAAGTAAAATGTTTAGTGATTAAAAAATTGGGGTTTTTTTTCTTTTGTGGTTTATATCTAAGTATAGAAAGGATGTTGTGAATAAATGTGTGTTGCACTAAAGGTTTTTATTTCACCTCTTTTGTATTTATTTAAATTTTTTATTAAAATCGTCAAACAGAAATACTTTGTACCGATTGGCCAGGCAGAGGGACCGAGCTGGGAAGGATGTGCTGCAAGTTGGAGCAATAAAGGATGGAGATGAAAATGTGTTGACTAGTGAGGAGAGTGTGTTAAGAAAAATGGAGGGAGTATTTTGAGCAGCTGATGAATGAGGAAAATGAGAGAGAGAGAAGGTTGGATGATGTGGAGACGGTGAAGCAGGAAGTGGACAGGATTAGTAAGGAGGAAGTGAGAGCAGCGATTAAGAGGATGAAGAGTGGCAAGTCGGTTGGACCAGATGACATACCGGTAGAAGCATGGAGCTGTTTAAGAGAGATGGCAGTGGATTTATTAACCAGATTGTTTAACAAGATTTTGAGAGGTGAGAGGATGCCTGAGGAATGGAGAAGGAGTGTGCTGGTAACGGTTTCTAAGAATAAGAGAGATGTGCAGACCTGCAGTAACTACAGGGGAATAAAGTTGATCAGTCACACCAGTTATGTGAGCATCTGTGAGCAGCAGTATGGTTTCATGCTGAGGAAGAGCACCACAGACGCATTATTTGCTTTGAGAATGTTGATGGAGAAATATAGAGAAGGTCAGAAGGAGTTGCATTGTGTGTTTGTGGATTTAGAGAAAGCGTACGACAGAGTGCCAAGAGAGGAATTGTGGTATTGTATTAGGGAAGTCAGGTGTTGCGGAGAAGTATGTGAGGGTGGTACAGGACATATATGAGTACAGTGTGACAGCAGTTAAGTGTGCAGTAGGAACGAAAGACTGGTTCAAGTTGGAGGTTGAACTGCATCATGGATCGGCTCTAAGCCCTTTCCTGTTTGCAGTGGTGATGGACAGGTTGACGGACAAGGTCAGACAGGAGTCTCTGTGGATTATGATGTTACTATTGTTATTTGTGGTGAGTGTAGGGAGCAGGTTGAGAAGAGCCTGGAGGGGTGGAGGTAAGCACTGGAGAGAAGAAGAATGAAAGTCAGTAGGAGTAAAACAGAGTACATGTGTGTGAATGAGAGTGGAGGAGTTCAGGTACTTGGGGTCAACAGTGCAAAGTAATGGAGAGCGTGTTAGAGAAGTGAAAAAAGTGTGCAGGCAGGGTGGAGTGGGTGGAGAAGAGTGGCAGGAGTGATTTGTGATAGAAGGGTATATGCGAGAATGAAAGAGAAAGTTTATAGGACTGTGGTGAGACCTGCAATGTTGTATGGTTTAGAGACAGTGGCATTGAGTAAAAGACAGGAGGTGGAGCTGGAGGTAGCAGAGCTGATGATGCTGAGATTTTCATTGGGAGTGATGAGGATGGACAGGATTTGACATGAGTTTTTTAGAGGGACAGCTCATGTAGGATGTTTTGGGGACGAAGTGAGAGAAGCCCGATTAAGATGGTTTGGACATGTGCAAAGGAGGGACACGGTACATCGGTAAGATAATGCTGAGAATGGAGCTACCAGGAAGGGGGGAAAAGACCAAGGAGGAGGTGTATGAATATGGTGAGGGAAGATATGCAGGTAGTTGGTTTGAAAGAGGCAGATGTAGAAGACAGAGTAGTATGGAGACAGATGATCTGCTAAAGGGAGCAGCTGGCGACCCCTAATGGGAGCAGCTGAAGGAAGAAGAGATTTGGATATACTTATTTTATATACCCATAGCTACAAGTGAATGTAAGGTACCTTAGAAAGATATATATGTATGTATATATATATATATATATATATATATATATATATATATATATATATATATATATATATATATATATATATATACAAACATGAGTAGAAATGTAACATTGTGGCTAAATCTTTCTTCACTGTAGCATATTATGTATATCAATCAATATTATGCATATTATGTATATCAATCAGTCATTATTACTATGCAATTAAATAATTATACAAATTATTACTATACTAGTGCTAATGTGACTAGTGGTGATGTAATTATAGTTCAGGAAGGTATCATGCTCACACATACACCTAGGGGCAATTTAATGTAGTCCGTTTGTCTACATCCATTGCTTATATAGTGGAAAGAAAGAAAACTATAAAAATAAAAAACACTCCAACTTCTGAATTCCCTAAAAGCAAAAATAAATACTCACTGACTGCAAAATGCCCTCAAACCCAAAAAATACAAATAAATAGCTGCTCACTGCCAAATGTCCCATTCCTAAATTTCCCCAAACTAAAAACAAGGTCCAAAAGCAGACCAAAGCAACACCTGATAACACCTAAAAAAAAACATTAGCATACACCTGAACCCTAATATCCAATGGCAACACCAACACCAACAATACAATACAACAAATCTTGCAACATCTTATCCATCTGGAACTCCACAGAAACTACATAGTAAGCTCCCATTAGGTACAGTCCCATTAAGTCCCCAGCAATCAGCTGGAATCCCAAAGCAACTGCCTGGCAATGCACTTGTGATCTCAAATTTTTAGAGCTCTTTGCAAGCGTCATGTATTTCCATTAGTTAAGTTCCATCAGCTCCACAGTTTTAAAAGTTTTACAATTAGTAAACACTTTAATGCTCCTCATTATTATTGTTTTTTTCTGATGTTTCAGATGTAATATAAAAATGGCAATCTCATTCGTACAATCTGACATTCAAATTAAAGCTGCAAGCAGCGATGTGCGGGCCCTCGCACCCGGGCTCACCGCCACCCGGTGGCCTGAGGAAAACAGTGAACAGTGGGGCGAGGTGCATGTAAGCGAGTAAAGACGGGAGAATTATGGCACAGTCATTTCAAAGTGCCACACTTCTTGTTGCCAGCAGGTGGCGCTATGACTAACTAAATATGCAAATGTAGATCTGTTCAGATCTGGAGTCTTATCGATCATGTGAAATTTGCTGCAGATTGGACATTGTATGTCCAAGTTATAGCAACTTCCCTTTTTCATGGCGAATCCTCGAAATTTGTCAGACCACCATGGACACGCCCTTCGACAAAAACTCTAGATCTTCGCAATGTAACATTACAAAGGCCTTTAGATTATGCCTACCAAATTTGGTGTTGATCTGAACAAAACTCAACTGTAATTCCCATGGCGAGACATTGAACCTTGTCGCGGCGCCATGGATACGCCCTTTAACGATCGCTCAAGATCTTCACAATTCACTAGCACAAAGGGGCTTAAGATAAGACTGACCAAATAGAAAAGGTGATGGCATTACATTTCTAGGAGTAGTTCATTGCACAGTGAAACATGACACTTCATGTTGCCAGCATGTGGCGCTATGACTATTACTAAATATGAAAACGTACTTCTGTTCAGATCAGGAGTCTTATCAATCATGTGAAGTTTGGGGCAGATTGGACATTGTATGTTCGAGGTATGGCAACTTCCGTTTTCATGGCGAATCGTCGAAATTTGTCAGACCACCAAGGACACGCCCTTCGACAAAAACTCTAGATCTTCGCAATTTAACATCGCAAAGGCCTTTAGATTATGCGTGCCAAATTTGGTGTTGATCTGAACAAATCTCTAGGAGGAGTTAAAATACGACATGTGCTAATGGCAAAATCGACCAAAAATTTGCTCATACAATTAAAAATACCAGATTTCCTGTTGGGTGTCGGATTTTGTACCAAGCGACATTTTTTGTAGGTCTTAGTGTGTTACACGTGTCTACCGATTTTCAGACATGTACGTGAAACATAGCTTGAGCCACACACCGTTGAACGTGTATAGGTGGTGCTACTGAGCCGGTTCTGCCACATCCACTTTCGAGGAACATGGCGTACCTAATCTTTCGACTTTGTTCGCTGTGTACGCAAAGTTTCGTGAGTTTTCGATGAAAAAAAAATGCAAATAATAATAATAATAAGAAGAATAATAAATAAACGGAAGGAAAACAATAGGGTCCTACGCACCTTCTTTGCTCGGGCCCTAAATATGTATGGGTATATATATTTCCTATATTAAAATGTAGGGAGAATGTGGGTTTTCTTCTGCTCTGCAATAATTATCTTCTGTTGTTAGACGTGCAGATAAGAGATTTTTAATTCATACAACAGCACCACACAGTGGAAATATAAGGAACTTCATCTTAAAGTCAGATTACGATTATACGAACGCTACCACGAGGTTGGAGTCCACATTCATCTAAAATAATTAATTGAGTTTTATTGTTTCTGTAAACTGGGCTTTAAATACTTTATTCAGAAAGAATCATTTTGGTTTGCTCAATACTTTACAGTCACTGCATAATTTCCCCAAAGTTCCCTGCATTGTATTATTTGATTATTTGTTAAAAATAAAGTCTGTGGCCTTTTTCAGGTCTACTCAGTTTCCAATTGTTGTGAAACTCAAAGTGTTTTTGCTGTTTTTTTGTTTTGTTTTGTTTTACAATTTATTTGCTGTACTATTTAGTATGTCTCATTTGTGAGTTATATGCTATGATAAACATTTCAACAATTTTCCTTCAAGTTCAATAATGTTTTTCAATGCTGATTCTGATTAAACAGTATGATATTTTTATGCGCTTTCACAGCTCTGTGAAAGGTCTCTTTTGGAGTCTTGCTATAGCTGTTTTCCTGATGAATTCTACTGAATAGCTCGATATTTTGAACCTGTTAAAAATGCTTTAATTCTTTACTGTAAAAAAAACTTGCTTGATAAAAGTCATCAATGAGCTGCATTCAATAGATTATCCGGATTCCTGCCCAGGTCAATTTGGAAACGTTTTCGATTGTTTACAATGATAAATGCTCCCACACTAAAACATCATATCAATTAGAAAACACTAATGAACATGCAGTTCTGTTATTTGACACAAAAATGTCAAATATACTTAGATATTTTACCCAGAATGCTCAACAAAAACTTTTGCACTCAACTGCAACCCAATTTACATTGTTCAGTTACCAGGGCCTCTGTTCCGTTTCAATCACAAAATCAGAAACAAAGAAAAGTAGTTTGTTCTACTGAGCTTTGCCTAGGTTGTGGATTCTCTTATAACCTTCAAGATGACATAACGGTTCATGAGAGCAAAAAGGCTGATTCTGTTATTTAAACCCATAGTATTCTGCAATGCACAATAATATCATTTGCATGTCCTTTAACAACTTGATACAACTGTTTTCACTCATTTCATTTTAATGAATCATTTTAATGACAATCCTTTTTGGCAAACTGAGACTCATTTGTTTATATCTTTGGAACAGTTACACTAACTGAATAAATGTCAGTCAGTGACGTCAGTCTCAACTGATACACATTAGGCTGAAGAAGCTAGTGAAACACAATGTTCACCTACTATTTATTTATGCCAGGGATTGTGAGATTGTGGGTCTAAAGCCTTGCAGTGGTGCCACCTGGTATTAGTTTTGAAGCAAAAATGCCCTCGTTTTTTGATTAACAAAATCTTATTATATTCTGCGATAAGTCTTAGTTTATAATGATTTAACTTTTTACTAGAATTAATTACCAAATAGCTAAATAAAAATGCCCTGAAGTGATTGTGTCTCAGCACAACAAATTACATATAAAACTATTCCAAAATATTGCTGCAGCAAATAAAATCGTTTGTTTCCTAAACAAAAATCAATCAAAGCCCTGCAGCTAAAATTAATTTTTCCAGAATTTCCACTTGCTCTCCCAACTCTTTATAGCATTTGGGTGTGTACAGTGTTATTAAAAATGAAAACATAAACCGGACTGTACAATAGTACACAGCTTATTTAGCTCAGAACAAGATATTTATGTTCAGATTTGGAACAACAACATAAAAAAGGGGATTTCTTTTCTGGTCACAGCATCTTTTTTTTGTATAATAGCCTAGTTTAAAAAGGAATTAATGTGCACATTGACACAAAGAAAAGACAAGTCTCTACAGTTTGAAAGGGGGCTCCTCAGAGCAGCCATATGTAGGGTCATCTCAAACTGAAGTGAGGTTTTTTCTTGAAGGGGCCCTTCAAAATGGTCTATTTACGATGCAACAAACTGATGGATCCTCTGAATTTAAAATGCCTGGTTATGAAAAGTTTTTCTCTGCCTCAAACATTCATTATGTCTAATTTGCTATAAAGAGAGCCCCTTTAGAATTGTCATGCATGGGAAATGAGGCAATCACATGATCACAGCTCTATAAATCTCACAGCACTATACATAGGTGCATATTAAGAAGCTAATCTGATCCTGGGGAGTTTTAGCACCAAAACTCACAACCTTCAAAGGTTACACAAAACACATTGAGTATGCTCGTTCTGCATATTGCAATTTGATGCTTTAGTGGTCATTGTAGCAATAAAAAAGGTAGATTTTAGATTTTTTTTTTTTTCAGCTTTCCTTCGCATATGCCCAGGACTTATACGTATGATTATTACATTCATTCATATACAACTCTCTCTTGGAGTCATGGTGGTATTGTCATAAAAAAATCTCTCTGGAGTTTATCTCTAGAATTATAACAAACCACTCTCCACAAACATCATTTCTCTCAGACGGCCCTAATAAAGCCTGTCTGGAAATGATGTTTTGAGAATGGCGGTAGGCCAAGACATAGTTTGCACCCAAAAAAGTGAATTAAACCATTCATGTAAATAATGTAACATTATTTTCCTGTAATAGGCAAACAAACTCTTAAATCAAAAGCTATATACTATCACAAAATATTTTAATTTGCCTCTGTGAATCCACACTTCAGCTTTAATATTCCTTTTGCTATTTCATTTGTCATGTGTGATGGATGTTTAGAGTATGGGGTGTTTGTGATTGGGGAATGGTGAGTTCCTCCTTTTTCCTCTTTCAGCCCCAACCCCGTAAATGTTTGTGCATGGGCCTAATAGATACACAATGTCTTGTTCTTTGCAAGTGATTTATTTGGCTAGTAAAACAAAATACACAATTTGTCCTCTGTCTGTCCATACATGGCTTTGTCTTCACAACTGTACATCCTCATATATTTCATGTCACACATTGTTCTGCTATTTAACCCTTTATCCTTACCAAGTGCGGAACCCAGTTTCAGCATTCATGCAACTAGTTTGGCATCCAGACTGCTCCCTGGCTGTCCACAGCTTCCAACAACTCCAAGGCCATGCTAAAGAGTTTACTGATGAAGAGCAGGACCCTGTCTTGTGTCTTAAGCCTTGTAATGAGGTGTTTGGACAGCTCACTTTGACAAACTTTCCATTGTGCAGCTGGCATTCCTCAGCATTGCTTCAACCTATTTTTCCATTGAGCAAATTTGGGTGTGCCCAGCCTTCTGTCACTGGTTGTTTTACTTGACTAATGAGGAAGGAATAAACACAGGAACCACTCTGATTGTTGGGTCATTTCTCATTTAGTTTGGGTATTTTGCAGATATAGTTGTTTTTGTCAAAGCCCTATTTAAAGATCAGATAGAAATAAACATAAAACCCTAAGCCAAGATTCACACAAATGATCAGGTGAAATAAGCACACACTTTTTCCTCATATTTACTTTTCTTCTATTTCTTTTAACTATTACATCTATTTTCTATACACATGCTGGTCTGTTCAAGATCTTCACAAACGAATGTTTATCAGTGTGAGTTGTTCAAGGACAATTCTGTGGCCAATTAAAACATTTTTTTTTTTTATCATTTAAATGTGCATAGCTGGCCGGTCATGTGAAACAGTTCTGCAGAGATCGTTCTGCAGGAAGGCCACAATTTCTAAGGCATCAGAAATGTGTTAGATCTCAGAAAGTTTAGCAATAAGGACAAAAGCCAAATACACCAAAAATTACCTTTTTGGAAAAAAAAAAAGAAAATACATTTAAAAATTCCCACTTTGCAAAAAATTCTGAAATTCACCACAAAAAAGACAAATAACCACAGCAATCACCAATTTCATCAAACCAAAGAAACAACTGTAGAAATTATTGGAATCTGGTTGCTTAATGATGTCCTACTGATCTCTATTGGTGTCAAGTAGATGCCATCTTGTAAGACACAAGTTACTAAAGGTGTCCAATTGGGCTTTAATGAATAATATCCAATACACATAACATGCCACAAATGGTGGTTAACAAATCACCAGTAAAGATTCACCGGGACCTTACAGTTTCTATAAAAACAAAATACAATCCTCGTTATAACCATTAAAACCATACAATGAAGGTTTCTACAAAATAGATGACAATAGTTCGGTTCATTCGGTTATGAATACTAACATTATTACTAAAATAATTATTAAATGAATAATATAAAAGGTCTATATTACTAATAAACCACTAATAATAATAATAATAATAATAATAATAATAATAATAATAATAATATTTATATTTATATTAATAAATCCCATGTGCCCAACCAGAACAAAAGCAGTTGCATGTAGCAGTTCTTTAAAACAATGAAATCCATAACAAAGAACAAAATATTTTATAAATGGATGAGAAAGCACAGGCAGTATAAGCATGCAAACACAATAAACAGTACATGGAACAAACACACTTTATGATTAGAGTTCTGGTTGTCCAAAGTACCAGAAGAGTGATTTTCACAGCTTATGCTCCATAACAGGAAAGGTCCTGCCAACCACTGACAAAATAAATCTAGGAATAATAAGTAGGTCACACCCAGAAGATCGGAATGATTGAGTGGGAATATAAGTGGAAAGTAGCTCAGATAGTTAGGAGGGAGCAAGAACTTGGAAGGACATATTTGTAAGCATTGTAGATGCAATACTTTACGTAACAGTTAGCCAATGAAGGTTAACTAGTAAAGGAATATAGATCCAAAATGGCGTCAATTATTTTAATTGTAACAATAATGAATTTGCGGGATGAAAACTCGACCAGAAGAGTGTGTACGATAGATAGCTGTCTTATACCTTATATAGAGGTTGTATCTGTTTTTACGACTTTCACGTTATAGATTGAAGTTGCTGAGTTTATTACGCTCTCCGTGGTGCTGATAACGAAAAAGACTGAAAACGAAAAAGATCAAGGGATTCATGGTTGTGTTGCCTTAAGGGTTGCCTGGAGGTCTGTTTCTACGCCCCCGGACTTTATTTACACACCCGCAAACTCCCCGGGAGCTCCATTCAGCGCCTGTACCAGACAGAAGAACACGCATCCTAACACCCAGACCCACCATAAGACCCTGCTAAGGACTGGGTGGAAAATGCGAGGTGTCATATTCAACTCTTCCGACCTCAGCTGCACTGGACAAGAAGACATACTGTGGACTGTAGACTGTGGAAGACAAACTGCCGACGTTATGCGAGAGAAGGTAAATACAAAGGGCTGGCAGGAGAAAGGCGTATATGATACCTTTATAATTAAGTGTACTGTCCGATATCTGACTGTTAACCAGTTTAAATAAAGGAAAATACACAGTGCCTTTTATACATTTATCATTTAGATGAGGCTGAGAGTGCACACTCAGGACAAATAGTATTAAACCTACATTGTACCATTTCTAATGACTTAAGTGCCTAAAGTGCATCTTTTACACTTTAATGTCTCTTTAAAATGTTTAATCAACATAAATCTATCTTTATAGGGATTTTAGATTGCCACTTTAAATGTACACTACATGCACATTTTCAGGTCAAACATACACTCTACCTTTACAAAAGATCTTCTCTCTACGGCTCCGTCCCAATAAAAACTAAATGTATATACCCTTTTTTATTTTAACCCTTTTTTTCTGAGAATGCTTTCTTTCATGTTTAACTTGTTTAATACAAATAAATACAGTTAAATATGGTTGTACTATTTCAACCTTTCAAACATTTTTTTTTTATTTCATTTTATGTCCATCCTTAAATATAATCCTTTCATAGAGCTGTATATAATTTACATTTTGCCATTTGAGAATTATTGGTACTGTCAATGCCTGCTATTTCTGAAGAACACACACACACACACACACACACACACACACACACACACACACACACACACACACACACTTACTTATCAAATTTAACAGAGTACAAATTTTATGGCTGTGTCTCATTTTGAACTTCTTTGCCACACTAATGGGATATTTCTCACATAACTGATTGCCTATCCAGAATATGATACATAGAAGACAGCTACTGAAAAGGGTTTGTGCGATTAAATAAGAACATAAAAACAATTTAACCCATGATGCGAGTCCTAATGAATCTACCAGATAAGCATATAAGTTGTTTTAGCTTTCTGTTGTCATCGAAACGTCCCAACAGCTTTTGTTTTCTTTCATAACACCGAACCTATTACTGGAAATATAACAAAGTCGGAGTGTTGTTGAAGGTGAAACGGTTTTGTTTAAGTGATGTTGAAATACAGAGCAGTGTTATCAGTCTCACTTCAGAACGGCAGCCAGACACTAAGTGCTCCCGCTAGGTGTCAAACCTAATTCTCATAGAGATGGCATTTCGCAGTAGCCTGCAATAATATTATGAGCACTGTCTCTACCTCAACATGTCTGGTATTTCACTATTTACTTTTCAGAGATTTAAATGCCATACACAGACAAGCAGGAACCTTGGCATCTGGGCAAAAAGATGTGTGACTGTTTTGTCTCTGCTGACATCCAGACCTGTAGCCTTATTAATGCAAGATTGAACTAGAAGCTCAGGAGCACTTATTGGGCTAGAAAATTCTGGGGTACTTATGAAGTTTTATATCTAATCCTTTCTTTTTTTTTTTCTTTCTTTCTTTCTTTCTTTCTTTCTTTCTTTCTTTCTTTCTTTCTTTCTTTCTTTCTTTCTTTCTTTCTCTCTCTTTCTCTCTCTCTCTCTCTTTCTTATGGACAAACACACACACACACACACACACACACACACACACACACACACACACACACACACACACACAAACACACACCAGAGTATACTGTTCTTTATGCTGTCAAGTGTCCAGTGTGGGCTTAAAATCTGATGATGAACAGATTGCTCTGAAATGGCTTCTAAGACCAGAAGACCAGAAAATCTGGAAACATAAAGTCTTTACAAAATACATCTTTTTAAATAAAATCATTCAGAATGCTGAATAGGAGATGTTATTTTTATTTATTTGTTTTGTTTTGCTTTGTACTTAAAACAGTAAAAAAATATTTACTGAAGTAATACTATGCAAATTTGCAAGTCATGTCTGGATCTGTACTTTTCTTCTAGCTAAAATACTATTCCTTGTAATAAAATCGTTGTGATATATGAAATTTAAAGAGCTAAACTTATCACTTTTTTGTCCACTCTGGCACCCCATTTAAACACACATTCACACACCTGGTCTCCCTTGACTTGATAACAATCCGGCGCCAAGCTGCACAATGAAAATAAATATCACATCAGGCAGGCAGTGTTTGAAAAGATCATTTGTTTGGCAAACAGACTCCCTCATATAAACACACTCCCTCTTTCGCTCGTTGTTGCTCTCAGCAATATGGGAAGTGCCAAATTTTAATTTAGGACATTTTTGTAAACGTTAACATTATACATATCTAACAATATGTCTTTATGTTTTTGCTTAGGTCATGATGAACATCCAAAGTGATATAAGTATACAATCAGACCCAGGAACGATGGAGTCAAACCTAAGTTTTGCTGCATGCTTTGGCTATGCCAATAAGACAAACCCGCATGTGGAATGTCCTTTCAAGCTAACGGAGATGATACTCATGATTCTGGGACTGAGCACTTTGAGTCTGATCACAGTTATCGGCAATGTTTTGGTCATTGTCTCTATTAAGGTCAATAAGAGCCTCCAGACAGTAAATAATTACTTTCTCTTCAGCTTAGCATGTGCAGACCTCATCATTGGTGTGTTTTCCATGAACCTCTATACCATCTACATTGTGACTGGTTTCTGGCCTTTAGGGCCTGTTATCTGTGACTTATGGTTGGCTCTCGACTATGTGGCAAGCAATGCCTCTGTCATGAACCTTCTCATCATCAGCTTCGATCGCTATTTCTGCGTCACCAAGCCACTTAGCTACCCAGTCAAAAGGACGACCAGAATGGCAGGTATGATGATTGCAGCTGCCTGGATCTTGTCCTTTGTCCTGTGGGCTCCAGCCATCCTCTTCTGGCAATTTATTGTGGGTGAGCGCACAGTGCCCAAAGGCAAATGTTACATTCAATTCTTTTCCAATGCTGCGGTCACTTTTGGCACGGCCATCGCTGCTTTCTACCTGCCTGTGGTCATCATGAGTGTGCTGTACTGGCAAATCTCCAAGGCTAGTCGCAGCCGAGTCAAGAGAAGTGACTGCCACAAAACGTCTGGGGTTGGTCAAGAGGGCAGGAATCAAACCACTGTCTTGGCTGAAGAAGAGAACCAAGAACGTAAGCAAAGCAAGGAAAAAGAAGTTATTCAAGTACAGCACACTTGTTCCAGCACTATTATAGGTAAGACCTTTTAAACAACTTTTAGGTGACCTAACTGAAGAATGCTTTATAAAATCTTGATATTGTTACTAGCAAATGCATCATAAGACTCTCATGCTGAGAAAATGATCAGTACTCTAAATAAGGTTGTTTAGTAATAAAAAATGAAAAATGATGTTTTAAATCATTCCTTTTTTTTGTCCCAGTTGACGAAAGGGAGATTGAAAATGATTCCACATCAGGCAGTGTCTTGGCCCTATCAAATCCGAGAGAGGACATGGTTTCTAATGGTGATGTTAAGAGCACTCAAACGAAGATTTTGCCTCAAGTAAGAAGTAATACCAAACTTAATTGCTCGGGAATTTCATCTAAAGAGATTATAAGTAACAGTGCAAATCAGAACACCAGCCTTTACAAGGAGAGACAGAGTCTTGTGGCCCTGATTTTCATGCCTCCAAACAAGAAAAAGAAGAAAACCGGATGCTCTCGTGAGAGGAAGGTTACTAGGACTATCATGGCTATTCTTCTGGCCTTCGTGATCACATGGACCCCTTACAATGTCATGGTGTTGATCCACACTTTTTGCCCTCATTGCATCCCTAACTCCATGTGGGTGCTGGGCTACTGGCTCTGCTACATCAACAGCACTGTAAACCCTGCCTGCTATGCCCTGTGCAATGCCACCTTCAAGAACACCTTCAAACAGCTGCTGTTGTGCAAGTACAAAAATGTTCGCACAGTCAGATAAAATGGGTGAATTCTACAAGTTAATGACTTCCTTTAAAAAAAAAAAAGGATTTCGGTTCAGTATCCGAAAATCTCTGAGAGCTTTTTCTGGGTCTTTTTTTGGTGTTGTTTGTTTGTTTTTATATAAAATAGTGTTGGCATTAATATGCAATTACACCATAAGGGGTACATGTCACATTTAAGTCTGCTCAGGATGCAGCTTGAACATGGCAGAAAAGCTGGCAACAATTACAGCTTCGTAAAGGTTGTGTCAGAATGACCTCGAATAAAGCTAGACAAATTTAACAAAGGAAAACAAACCATTAAAGGTCCTACTAAGAAAAAGAATAAGTTGGTGAAATTGAGACTGGACATTCAATTATTCATTCATTCATGTCCAGAAACCAGCGATGTACTGCTCAGGGTCGTGGTGCAAATCTACAGTCAATTCAGGGACCACCGGGCGTAAGGAAAGGACACCAGTCCATCACAGGGAACCATGCACACGCACGCACACACACACACACACACACACACACACACACACACACACACAAACACATGCAATATAACTCACAGAGAGATGATGGGAACTTGCACAGATAGTAACCTGAGTTCATAATGGATCCTGAGAGCTGTAGTTGAGAGACTACAATGTTACCTACTACAGAACCATGACGCTACGCTACACTACACACACTGATTCAATCAAAACCTATTCCGTGTAGTGTTCATTACACATACAAAATTCTATTGATGAATAAATGCCGTGATTTGCTCTATGCACAAATACATACAGTATTTCTGGATGTGTTTCTAGTTTATGTGGAAAACTAATTCATCTTTGTGTTAACAGACAATCTTAGTGGAACCGTTGTTGCTAATACGTTAAAAATGTTTTATTTGGGATTAATTTATTAAGATGGATAGGAATGATTTATTTAAGAAGTCGAACACCAATTTTAGCAGGGGTGTTACTAATCTGTATGCCAGAAATACCCTTCAAAGATACTTCACACATGAAGGAAAGTATTAAAGAAAAGGTATTTCAGACATTTCACCTTGCTGAGACCTAAAATACTAATCAAATATAAACCTTGCTGCCTCCTGAACTCGTTGTCTGATGCAAAAACATTTTCTGAAGAATGTATATAAATGCACTGGTTATGAAAGTCTTGTTAGTTAAAAAAATATATACAATTATATCCTCTTAGATCCTCAATTACATGTACAAATTTTCATTAATGTGAATGAGTGAAAGTGATTGGCTTCAAACTGTATAATTAGATTTTATATGTGAAATATGTTTACAATTACTTGTTTATTGTAGTTCCATACACAAATGTAGTTTAAAATTAAAATTTGAAAGAAATACTAAAAAAACTGGCTGTGGATGATGACAAACAAATGAATAAAAACCTTTAAAACAAAATAGCATAAAATAACCGGAGTCGTGCGATAGCTAAAGGGACGCTTAAGTAAAGCATGTTCAGCATTTATGCATTTTACCTTTAATTGAGTCTTGTGGGCATCACTTTATGCTTGATTGGCATTTATTAACGTATGCTTGGAAGTGCAAAAAAAACCAAAAACATCATTACTGACTAAATCTGGTATTTAGTAATAACAATATTACAAATACTTTACTAAAAAAAGTAGCAGGATTTACAATACGTGACCTGCAAATTCTGGTGTAAATCTAGCCATGTAAAAGTAAGTCTAAAGGCAATAAATAATCTTTTACATTTTTTTTTTTATATAAAAATCATAAATTCTTTTGTAAAGCAAGTAAGTTGTGAACTAACAAAATCATTTTTCACACTCTATGAAGAGGAAGCAAAAGCCAAAGACCTGATTTTCCTGCTCAGTACCAGTGTTGTGTAATTTAAAGTACATATATGTGCTGCAAGTTGATTGTGTCACAATTGTTCAGATACGTGTCCAGCCTTACATATGATCATCTTGTGTACATCTATATTTTGTCCATACTGACACAAGATACAGCTTGGGAAGGATGTTCAGATTCAGCTATAAGACACGATTTACATGGGAATGATCGCAGGACAGCATTTATCCTGATGTCAGTGATAAACACCAGAGCTTTGGCAATGACATATTTTGTTGTTTGCAATAAAGCATTAAAAAAATCGGCTTTATTTAATTAATTGCTTATTTATAAGGCTCTTTCTTACAGGGCAGGGCAACATGGTTATAAGATATCAATTTTATAATAAAACACACCATGTTGCAATATCCTGAGATGGTATAATGAGTACCAGGCAAACTGACTCATTAATAACGGTAAGTGCCACCTGATATTTTTGTTTTATTTGTTCTTCTCCTGGGTGATTTGGAAATTAAATCTATCCTAAAAGTCAAATACAATCAAATATGATGTGTAAGTCTTTGGCACAAGTAAATTGTTTTGTAGTGTATGGCTTAAAAAAATAAATGAATAAAAAAAGTTAAATGGCATTCAACCTGGAAGACACAAACAAACAATTTCAAAAACAATTTTAATTTTTTTAGCATAGGAAAATAGACATTGCAATCATTATCTTACCAATAAATTGACCATATATATATATTTTTTTTTTTTTACACAGTTTTAATTGCATATGTTCACCTTACTAAGGAAGATGTTACACTTTTCTGTCAAAAGCATGGAAAACCAGTTTATTCTGAACACTGATCCATAACTGATTACTAGAGCAGTACTAAAGCTCCCATGACGATGGTAATACTTTAAGGCATTCAGTATAATGTCTGTATAATCTAACTGAGAGTGAGAAAATATCTTTTTTTTAAAGAACTGCCTTGCACGCTAAAATAATTCTAATATTCACTTACTAATAAAAAAAGCATTTAAGAAATATATACTATTAAACAATATAACAAAAAGGGTGTTCAGTGTTCGCATTGCATAACACTAACCTAATTAAAAGTTCCTTCACATTTCTTATAAAATAAAAAAAAATTCAAATAAAAAAAACAAAACAAAGGTGAACAATGTTGTTGAATGAGGTAGTACAAAGTGTAAGTTGTGATGCCTGATCAGGTATCACCTAACCCTTTCACCCTCGGTCATCTCCCAAAGTCCCAAGTTCAACACTTTAAGGCACGGGAGCTGCGTAATCCGCTCCAGTCCCCGTTTGGTGATTTTGGTGCACCCGTACAGATCGATGCCAGTCAGCTGAGTCAGATGATCTGCGATGAGCTCAAGGCCCTTGTCCGTGATGCGCACGCACTGTCCAATGTTCAGCGTCTTCAGCTTATGCATTTGCCGCACCATCCTGTTGATTCCATCATCGCTGATGTGACAGGAGCACAGCGAGAGCGACTTGAGCTGATAAAGTCCCTGGGCGATGTAGGCCAAGCTCTGGTCTCCCACTTTGTCGCAGAACGAAACGTCCAACCCGAAAAGCCGGAGTGAGCCCATGGACAAGTGCATGATCCCGGTGTCACTAATGTTGTCACACGAGCGCAGGTTCAGAGTCCACAGCTGGGTCATGTGCGACAGGTGGATCATTCCGGCGTCTGAAATGCCGCCGCAAAAGCTCAGGTTCAGGACTTTGAGTTTGCCCAGGCCCTTTGAGATGTGCTTGAGTGACAAGTCTGTCAGTTTCTGACAGTCCTGCAGAGTGAGATTCTCCAAGCCGAGGCAGCCTTCTGCGGCGCTGCGCGTCATGCCGGCCAGGTGGCCGATGCCCACGTCAGAGACATGCCTGCAGCTGCGTAGGTTCAGACTCTTGAGCCGGTGCAAGCCCCATGCTATAAGGAGCAAGCCGGTGTTGGTGATGTTACTACACCCACCGAGCTCCAGAAACTCCAAGTTCTTTAGGTACTGTGCAATTCGGCCAAGGCTGGAGTCTGTTATCTGCTTACAGAGGCTGAGGTTGAGGATCCTCAAGCAAGGAATGTCCTGCACAAACGCATGTCCGAGTCCGTTGTCTGTCAGATTATAACATCCGCTCAGGTTAAGGCTCTCGATGTTCGGCATGCCCTGAATGACATAGCTGAGGCTGCGTCTGAGGCTCAGGATCTGCACTTTCTTGATCCCTCGGCTCTGCAGGCTCGGGAATAAGGACGGGTTTGCTCGCCTCAGGTGGAGTTTGGCTTCTACTCCTCTCCACACCGATTTGTGATAGGAAGCGTCTCTCCAGGCCACACACACCTGCGCAACCCTGCCTTTACATTTCACGTCCAGGTAGCCGAAAATCATCGCTAAAATCTCCGGGAAAAGGCTCGAAATGTGTGTCTCCATGTCAGCACTCCGCCGAGCTCCGCCGCTTCTCCGAGATTAGCCGACTGGCTAAGCTTAGCTCAGCTAACTAGCTAGCATTTATTTTGAATGATCAGAAATCAATCAGCTGTTGTGGTTTTTTATATCCTGGCTACCATAAAATACAAATTATTGCGCACTCAATACAAAGAGGATCCCGAACGCGAGAACGTGTATGTACCGTACAACCTGGATAAATGAACGTCGATCCAACAAGCTAAGCTAACAGGCTAGCGTCAACATCCGCCACACACTTCGCACCGCTTTTGTACGCCCGAGTCTTTGTTCCCTAAAATACGGCTTATGGTTTCATGTTATAATCATAAAACACTCCTGTCATACCAAAACTCCACGGACATGTTCACCCTCACACTATACTCCAAATTAAAATGATATAAATATTTTTTTAAGCGATGCGGAATTACCACGGCTACTTCCTAGCCATTCTAATTACCGCTTGCTCAAATCGGTACACACTCCCTACACTACTATCCTACACTAAGGACAAATAATAAATCCCACCCCCTATCTAGTGCACTTCTTCTTTGGTAGGGCCTCATTTGGAATGCGGCCTATAAGACCTCACTTCCGGTGGCGTTTTTTTTTTTTAAACCTTTTTTTCTTTCTTTTGCCTGAATGTGATTGTTACAAATAATTAAAACGCGTTGAAGCTCTCAAATGTTTATTATATAAAAAAATACAGCAAACTCGACATACAAATTTGAGCCAACATGGTTTGCAAAACAAAAACAAAAACTGAACCGCGGCTCGACCCCCAGCACTCGGACGCCGGTACAGAGCGCCCCCTGCTGGTGGAATCTCCATTGCGCAACAAAGAAGGTAGTGTTTTAAAGCAAAGGTAGTGTTTTCAATTCACAACCAAGCAACAAAGAGGTGATGACTATGATCATACTTAATCTAATTCCCACAGATAAAAAAAATCTAAAAAAAAAAAAAACTCCACTTTATCCCCCAATACTATTTTTCCCAAATGCTCAAGAAAACAAACAAACATTGCATGTGTAAAAAAAAAAAAAAAAAAAAAAAACATATATAACTACATAACTATACAACCATAACAACATTATAAATATGCCAAAGCACTTTGTTACATAATTTCATTTAAGAAATGCAACAATTAAATAATTAATTTACAATTAAAACACACTTCACATTTTCTCAAAAAGGTGTACAATTTAAACACAATTATTTGACTTACAAATCAAGGACATGTCCTTTATTATTTTCGTAACGTCTGTTAGATCACTCATCTCTGTTTCAATTGATGCTGTTATGCAGCTTGATCCATTATTGTGCCCATCTATAAGCTAAAAGCCGGAATAAAATAATGTAAATGTAATCTTTATTTTTCTTAAGAATATATTAAGAAATGTGTATTTATTTGAACAATAATAATATTTTAAAAATGTAATGTATTATGCCTGGAAAATAACTTTACATATACAGATAAAAATCAATTACCTGAATTGAGCTGCAAATAATTTTAGAATCTAACGCATATTAACTCACATTTTGCATGATTGTTTTACCTTAATCATCTCTGTGTTATTGCAAAACACACACACACACACACACACACACACACAAAATACTATTTACGCATGATTATGTTAAATATGTACAATCACATGTTCTCGGCCAGACGTCTGATTCATTCACATTTGACTTGTAAGCTGCAGCAAATATGAAGTATAATGTTAAACACCTAAACTGTGCCATACCTGGATGATGAAGGCACAAGCATTAAAGAAATGACAGTGCTGGGTGATCGCATATTTCAGACAATCTTTGAGTCAAATTGAATTCTCCATCTGATGTTATGTACCTTTAAAATGCTAAAAATGAGCAAAAAAATTCCCAAAACATACAGTACATCAAAAGGTTTAGTACATCTTATAAAAGTGTCTGCTATAAAACATCCAACACAGTATCTTAGTTTTTTTGTTTAATTGAGGTCTGGCCAACCACAGTCTGAATGCCAACAAACAGTCATACAGTACAGTGTGATATTCGATGCACACATTTGCTAGCTCTGTGTTTTATTTGTGAGGAGGCTCCCTAGAGAGTGAGCATTTCTAGACAGCATTTGTGCTCCTGAGATAAAGACTAAAGACTGTCCCATTTGGAAAGCAGCGTAAGGACAGTTGTGTTCTCAGATTTCTTATTTTAAGAAAAAAGAAAGAATAAAAGAAAGAAGTGCTGTTCTTATACCAGGCTTTACCGTTAATCACTTAGGCAACACGTGTGATGTGAAAATATCACCTCATGTGTAGTGATTTAAATAAATCAATATGGGAGTTCAATACAAATTAATTACACAACTCAGCTAGTCTTCCTGTTGGTGCCGAAGGAGTCCGAGCGGCAGTGGGAAAAGTCGATGAATATCCCATCCTGATCGGAATCCGCAGAGTCTGCACCCTGCATGACGATGGTTTCTGGACTGGAGGAGCAGCTTGTGGGTGAAGACATTGCTTTATCTGTATCTGAGATGGCTGTCTGAGTGTGTAAAGGCCCCACAGAGTTCTGGATAAAGATGGAAGGTAGGATTAGAGCAGGCTGTGCCGTGGCCCCATGCTTTGCCGTAGGTAAGGTAAGCTCGTGGTCAAGTGGAATCCCAGGGGTGGAGCTCATCTCCATGCTGACGGAGATGGAGAAGCCCTGCTGCTCCATACAGGAAGTGACCTCACAGGCTGAGTGGCGACGGATACCCACGCTGCCCACAGAGCCGACCTCTGCATCGTACTCAGCTACAGGGGTGAGCATGGGGATGTTGTAGCTCTTGGAGCGAACGACTGGATTTATTGCCAGGATTTCAGCAGGTTTGGACCAGCCCCACTGCAGACGATTTTCTGCGAACAGTGAAACAGCATTTCCACAGTTAGTATCAATTAAGTTGGTATCTTAAGTTTGTAATCTAGTTAGCCAGTGTTTTATTTATTCTGATAGAGACTCAAGGCATAAATGGCGTAAATGTAAATGTAGTTAGCATGTAATTACATAAGAGTTTAAAAAGACACAGAGTCAAAAAAAGAAAAAACATATAAAGGTTAGGAACTTTCCCTGTTTAATATTAGCATGTGCTTTATTTATCCTAAATCATCTCGCTTACCCATAATGCATGAACAGTGGGAGGCATCGCAGTCGTGTGCGCAGAGCCCATGTGTCCCCAGGTAGGGTGACACCACCTTCTGAATAAGTGACTCCAGCTTCAGGTACTCCTCTGTCACACCTTGCGACTCGTGCACACCCTGGAAATCATTTAACACAAACCCAAATAAATAAGAGTGAAAAAATAAACAGATATACACACACAGCCCAGGTTTTCCATACCTGGAGTATCAGAAGCATCTGGACAATGGACGGAGGGACACGGGCACGCGGTCGGGACAGAGCTTCATCCAGCTTCATGTTTAGAGTGATAGTGTTTCTGAAGAGCAGCAGAGACAACTGCCGCACTGACGGCTCTTTTCCCTGCGTCATAACATATAACACCATTGACATGTGAGATCCTGCTACAGAATGCTCTGTTTTCTTCTGACACTGAACCCGATCCTGGACGTAATCTCATATATACTATGCATATATTTATTTAAAATTTTTGTCTTGATTATATTGCACTGTGCAGATTGCTCTATGCTCGTAAAATAAGGGACAGTTGATAAAATGTAATAATCCAGAGCTCTGGACGTTATAATCCAATGCACACTGTTCCGAATTGACGCTGGAGCAATGATTTTAAATTTGTGCATCTTCATAATCTGTAAATGTAAATGCTCCCTTATGGTTATAGCCTATAAACAAAAACAGACTTTAAAGCAAACTCTAAAGTCATAACTTGGTTTCTCATTCTTTTGCTAAGGAACTGAAGCTAAACTACATCTTACATTACTCATATTAGCATAGTAACTCATTAAGTATAACACATAACACTCGACTGTGAAATACATACACATGAGATCTTTTACTAGATTCTTAAAAATAGAGCTACCATGAAAGATCCATATTTTCTAATTTTCCAATACATCTTTGGTTAACTGATTTTAATTGGCGAAGACAATTGTTAAAGAAAAAAAAAATATCCCACTACAAATGCCACAACATTATGTTAGAAGATCTATGTAATGGAAAAGGTATGCTCTGTTTATTGTGGCAACAACGCACAAGGCTTAAAAACAAAAATCATAAACCAAAAAGGTGCTTTAAGGACACACTTTTTTTTTTCTACAGCCTTGCCTTTTGCAGCATGCAAGTGTTATGTATTCAGTACCACAAATGTATGAAGTTTAAATACCAGTGGGTGGTGCTGTAGATTAGCAGGTGGATGGGATATCTTATCTTCTGACCCAAAAAAAATTGTAGATACAACCGTTGGGAAACCTTTGGCAAACAACAGTGTGTGTAGATGGAATTTACTAGGCTACCTGGACCGGGTGAAAGATGGCTTGTAGCATGGAGAGAACATCACAGAAGAAGAAGTCCCAAGTTTCTGCCAGGGAGTCGAGTAATTTCTGACCTGTAAAAAAAAATTCACTGTTATAGTCACATGTCTGAAAGCCTGCATCAGCCTTATATTCATAATTTCCCTGCATGATTTAACCATTAAGCATTTTGTTGATTTACCTTCATAGAATCTTATTTTGTCCCTAAGAATGACCATGCCTTTGGTCAGCAACTGGTTCTGGAACAGGGAGAATAGGGACAGACAGATGTTTAATGGCTGTGTAATCAGTGTATCGTGTCAACATAGACATAACTTTCATGAGGCAGCCTTACCTGTAGATATTCAGTGAAAAAAGAGCCCAGTTCAGTTTTCAGTAGCTGCCTGAATAAGAGAAATTGCCACAAGATTAGTCTATTAGTCTATTAATGAACTTCCTATGATGTTCAATGTTTGTATTATTACACGATACAGCTACATTTATTATTTATTTTTCATGTTGGCAAAATAATTTAGCACAAATTAGTATCAGTAGAAAGGATGAGGTGAATCCGAATTTAAAAAAAAGTAGTACTTATTTAATAGTTGTTTATAATATATTTATAGTTTGTTTGTTTATAATTCATTCATTCATCATTCATTTTCTCCCGCTTATCCGTAATTCGGGTCGCGGGGGCAGCAGTCTAAGCAGGCCCCCGCCTCCGACTGCTGCCCAATCCTCATAGCACCGTCCCTTACGGTCCCTCCTGCAGGTGGTGAGCCCACAGGAAGGCGGCCCCACGTCACTCCGACGTCACGGACCTTGATATTTCCCTCGTAAGGGACCCCTGGAGCATAGAGGGTTAAGGGCCTTGCTCAAGGGCCCAAGAGTGGCAGCTTGGAGATACCGGGGCTTGAACCCCAGACCTGTTTATAATTCAATTCATTCAAAATGGTTTATTATTAATTTTATGAATTACTTATTACATTAATCTCACTTTTATATCCTTTTGAAATCCTATAATTTATATTCATATACATTTTTCATAATGGCAGCTCTGATAGTAGTTCTGGCTGCACGGTAAATCAAAGGTTAATATTAATGTGCTCAATTTAATCTTATTTTAATGACATTTAGAGCAACAATTACTTCAGGAGAGACCTGTACAGCGTATGCTCCACATAAAATGTTGTTTTTGCAGTTTTCTTGCAAGAGGCTGGTAAGTAATGGAATGGAAACGTATAGCTTTTATTGGTTGTTAATTGTTTCTTTGACTTTCCCAAAATGAAGTGTAACTGTAAATGTGTAAAAAAAAAAAAAACTAGGATGTTTTTTTTTCAATAAAGTAATAAAATAATTGTTGCCAAATTGCTATAGTAAAGAAGGAGATGAAGTGCACTTATAAAAAATAATCTACCCCTGGTCACCCAATATTGATTATTTTCCAGCATGCCCCTGCATTTTCATTCTTTACATATTATAATTAAGCAATATTGCCTGAGAAAAGAGTGTGGTTTTATTACACATCAGCACAGCAGTTATTTGGCCGCAGGCACGAGCCTGCAGTCTGAGTGCTATAAGTAATCAGATATTCTGTACAACCACACAACTGAGAGCACAATATTGATTTTATATGAAAGTTTTATAAACAAGAAATTAATATTGAGTAAGTGATTTTTCCAGACACATGGCTATATGTTCTTTTTATTTTCGCTTTGCTAATAGACATAGATCCAGAAAAAAACACACTCACTTTATAGCACATTGGCAAGCTGGCTAACTAGTTCACACTGACTTGTACACTGCTGCTGGAGGGGCTTCTGGTCAAATTTGCAGCTCATGTTCATTCTTATCTTCAACTGAAAAGCTTTTATATTTAAAGTAAAAAGTAATTGTTTGCCATGTCCACGGATGATGTCACTAACATTTCTGAAGTAACTGGTTCAAACTGGGAAGTAAATCTTATGAACACAGATAAGCAGAGTATCACTGAAACGTTCCAGTGCAGTTATAGGAAATATAATCACTCTTGGAACCAATCAAGTTAGAGGTACTGAGCTAACGCTCTAAAAAACAATGTGGTACAGTACATATGGTTAAATGCCTTAGTTTACATACCTGTAGTAAAACATGTATTTATTTAATGATTAGTGTGTCAGCACAATGTGATTCTTCCAAAGCCCCTGAATCCTGTTTGGTTATAATATTAAACTGAAATATTTGCCCCCAAATTGTTCCTGACACTTCTGTTCAAACCCCTAAGATTTTAAGACTGATCTTTTAAAATAATTATTTAGTATATTTTTTGTTATATAAATGCAGTTTACACCATGTACGGTTTCAACTTGAGTTAAAAATGATGCAATGACAGTGTAAGAGCATTCAGTTATGCCCTATAGATGTTTTTTATTATATCCAGTTAGATACAGGTAACAGAACTACATGAAAGCACAACATATTGATCTGACTGGGATTAGGTGAAAATGTCTTGACTCACCTCACACCTTCATTGAGTGTGTAGAGTTCGTGGTCAGCCAGTCCCTTCTTTTGGAAAACACCAATAACTGCATTGTGAATGCTGTGATAAATAGGTGCAAATACAGAGAAATTAAACCTCTAATCTGATCACAGAGAAATTAATCTGTTTAGATGGTTGTCTAAACAGCATTCATTTAATAGTCAGTAGAAGTGCACTGGTGTAGTTACACTGGCAATTGACCAAATGCAAAACATAAGCACATAATTCATAAAGGTCACCTGTTCCATGTCGCGTTTGGACCAGATCCTCGCTCCTCCAGTGACGCCTTCTCATTCTTGCCCAGCTGACTCAGGTTCGGAGAGCTCACCAACCTCAGACGGTACAGAGTCCTCATGGTCATGTGAACGAGAGAGAGAGAGAGAGAGAGAGAGAGAGAGAGAGAGAGAGAGAGAGAAAGAGAGAGAGAGAGAGAGAGAGAGAGAAAGAAAGAGAAAACGGCACAGTTTGTCCCGAGCTGAATCTGACAAAGCCAGGAGTAAACATGACTCAGGGTGGGTGAGGGAGGGGGAAATGAAAGTAGAGGTTAACCGTTGACCATGAGTCAGGACCGTCTTTCTTCAGAAATCTATTTCCTTCCTCTTTATATTAAATTATATTTTCAGATTTTTCAATTGTATGTCCATACATGCACATAGCAAAAAAAACCTTGTTATAAGATAAGCTTACAAGAGTAAAATTATTACAATAATTAATTGTTATATTAATAATTACTATAATTACATAATTTATAAAAAAAAATTCTCATACAAATATGTGCCGAATAGGATGCCATAATCAGTGAGGCATGTATGATATTTTAAATAAACACAAATTAAAGTATAAATAATATTCTTTGCTTTTAATCCACAAGAACTCTGGGATATGAAGTTGCACTCCTGTAAATTCCTTTTTCTTACATTACCATGAAATAGACCTTCTATGAAATAAATGACTAAAATCAGGTAATGGATATAAAATACTTACAGAGTTACAATAACCAACAAGCACAATCAGGGTCATAACAAAAAGTTTCACAACTTTGAAACAGGAATTGGCCCAATGTGTAGATAGTAAGGAGGATGTTGGAGGAGGTGTAAAAGGCCACAAAAATAATTTCAGATTTGCATAGTTCGTTGATTCTTGTGGTTTTCAGTTAAACAACACTTTCACAAAGCATTGGAAAGCATTGCAAGATACAATACCTTTCTGAAAACATGCATGCAACAATGCTTCGCTGACGAATGGTAACAAATTCATTTCAAAATCTTGTTGCTGCTACCATGTGGATCATACTTGGCCACAGAAACTTAAAACCAATGTTTTTCCCAAGAGCATCTTAATCTCCAAATATGAACCCTACTCAATAGTGAATTGGAGAAGTAACATGCAAAAACCAAAGGATCTTATATGCTGCATTACGAAATGGAACAATAGTGCACAATAATGTTGCAATGCATATCTGAATGGAATGAAACAAATTATGCCCTCTTATGACCTATTCACTTTTTCTAGGTTTTATAGAAAGAACCAGCATTACTTACAAGTATACAATGGCTCTAAATGTTTGAACTCAGAATGTCACTTATTACATGTGTTCTTTCGAGAGGTTCATGAAATAAAACCGTTGAGCCCTGTACATGTAGTCAGACACGAATACAATTCTGTGGAGTTTTTACCGCAGTAGTAGTTTCACATGCGTTAGTGTTGCATAAGTGGAGGTCAGCAGTGATGAGGAAATTCCTTAAGCAGAGAACTTGACTTCAAAACAACACTCAACAGCAAGGCAGCAAAAAAGAAACAGAAAGTGTTCAAGCATGAACTTGCCAAAAAGTGCCCTAATGTAGATTTTAAAGGTGGACTTTTTTACATTTCAATTTGATATACAGTACGTTATTTAAGCAAATACTTTACCTCCATAATCAAACCTCTAGCCATTTAAGAAGCTGTTTGCAATTTATAGAGCCCCTGGCTTCCTGTTACAACAGCAAGAAATAGACGTTCCATTTAATTGTTGTCACACATTTGCAAGATCCTTCCTGTTAAAATGAACAGATTTAAACATTATTTTATACGATTCTTTAGCCTTTGTTTTCCCTCTCATGAGCTTAATAAGTAAAAAAAAATCAAACTCCTTTGTCTTGAATTTCCTGATTTTCCTGTGGCATAAAACTTACTGACTTTCACAAAGCAATTCCATTTTATATAAACAATGCCTTACTATACTGTAAACCATGTTACCAATTATACGACTTTCATTGTTAAATTACAACACATTTCTGACACGTTAGCCATATTATATAATGTGCTGATAAGGATAACATATTGGCACGTGGATATAAACGTGATGTGAATAACAGCTGGCAGAGCTGCTATATAAAAAAAATACTCTATAATGTCTGACCAACTCAACAGAGCTGTGGTGTAATTAAATACTCCTGACCAGTCAGGTTCCAGAGACAACCATGTAGCTTGCATGAATGGATTGTAAGAAAATTTCAAATTTCTTCTTAACACCGAACAAATCAATTGTATGTTTAAAAAAAAAAAAATATATATATATATATATATATATATATATATATATATATATATATATATATATATATATATATATATATATATATATATAATAACTCATAGATTGACAGTGAACTTGTTTAGAAAGTGGGTGTTTTACATTCAAAGCCAAAATCTGGGACTTCAGCTCACCTAAATGTGTCCTCGTGTGTCTGTTTATTAAACTCACAGACACCACTGTGAAAGCAGGAACTGAGTGTGAATTATAAATGAGTCACATTTAAAAGCTCAAGGTTAAACATATAATGGATGCATTTGTGTGTCAGGGTTATTGTGCTTATGCTGTCTAGTCCTTTGTGATTCTGTCAACCCAATCTGAACTACAAGAGTCAATACAAGAATTATTGGTTTATAGCTATTACATTAGACAATTGATTAATGATTTACATTTACATATTTGGCATTTGACAGATGCCATTGTCCAGAGTGACATACAATTATCTCATTTTTACAACTGAGTAGTTACAGGGGGAAGCTTGGTGGTGCTGGGATTACAAACTCACAACATCTTAAACACAGAGCTCTATTTCCTCTTACTATTTAACCCTAGTGATCTCTCTTAAAACAGAAAAATAAACTAATGCCCTGTGTGGCATAAAATGTAGAGAAACAATATTGCAAACAATATTGACTTATTGCCTTTTTTTAAATTAAAGTGTTGATTTTATGCTGTGCTGAAAGATTAATTAGAATCTTACCTCCTGATAGGGTGTGCACTGGCATCCATGTGAAGGCAGTGTGGTAGGGATGCCAGGGCCGAAAAGCTAAATGAGCTTGTTTTGAGGGGGGTGCCTGGTCTGGTGTGTGTCCCACTGAAGTCTTCCAGCATCTTTATTCAAGCAATGCAGAGAGAGAAAGAGAGTCCAACATTTATTCAGATTAAAGCTCCTAATAAAGAACATACAATATGAACAAGTATACAGATGTTTAAAACCATAGAAATAAATACATTTATATAACTACTAATATAAATAATTCATGTTCAATTACCCTATGGATTTGTAGTAAGTGCTCTCTGCTTCTGGTCATGTTCAAAAGTACATTTTGCTGCTCTATACATAAAATATATACCATATTACATCCAAAAGAGTGTGAATCAAATTAATTCCAATAAATTCTACATTCTCATATCATTTATAGTTTAATAGGAGGCATATAATCCATGATAATCATTTTAAAAACAATCCTATTAAACTTAAAAATATTTTTCCTCCATTCATATATAATAAACTGCCTCTTGCCCACTTGCCTATGTTTAATTACAGAAGAAAATGATGTGATATGTAAGCCGGGTATAATAAAGCTAGTCTATTTTATGTTTAATACAGCTTTATTAGAAAATCAATTTGTATAGTAATTATTGTGATATAACTATGCAGAATAAGAAGTACACAGTGTGATGTCTTGGTGAAATCCAAAACCCACATTAGTGGATGGGCCTACAAGTTTCAGAAACAGACATGACACTTGTCTTGCTTTTTTAGCATCCTGTTTTGCTCCATACACTTTTGCATAAAAATGCTACAGAGGTGCCAAATCCTGTTCCAGTATTACTCAGTAAAAATGAGGTACGGAAAGTGCCTCAAAAGTTTAGGAAAAACGCCAAAATGTGTGTGTGTGTGTGTGTGTGTGTGTGTGTGTGTGTGTGTGTGTGTGTGTGTGTGTGTGTGTGTGTGTGTGTGTGTGAAAAAAAATGGTCTAAAACTGAATCATGTTTCAAGGTCCAAAAGAAGGAGTGTCACTGCGGGGGCAATAGACTACCCAGGGACCTAAAGTGGTATAATATGTTTTATTTTGACTCAGTAGATTGAAAGGACACCCACATTGACTATACAGAGCCAAGGCCTGTGTAAAAAGTCTGTATGTGGGCTTGCTTTATTTAAATTCAACCCTAGTGTATACACGTCCAAAAAGTTCTCAGAGGCATCTTAATCATTTGAAAGAAAACACCTTAGGTACATAAGTGAACTTTAAATAACTTACATAAAGGTTCCCTATGAACCATATTAACTAAATGATGCTGAAGGTAGAAAAGAGTGCCATCTCGGTGACAGAGACAGGTACATTTAAATAACTTTTTTTTTTTTTTACTGAATTCAAAATGCAAACATAATTCATACTTAAAATGTTCTGATCCAGACCTCACAGATTTCAATGGCTTCTTTATTGGATCTTCTTTCTATGGATCAGGTATTTTCTTACTTCCTTATCTAAGACTTCTTAAGCTACCATTCCAAATATGATACAAACATGGTTTAAAAAAGAAAGGGAAAACGTTTCTATCATTAAAAAGGAAAGAAAGAAAGAAAGAAAGAAAGAAAGAAAGAAAGAAAGAAAGAAAGAAAGAAAGAAAGAAAGAAAGAAAGAAAGAAAGGAAGAAAAAAAGGAAGAAAGAAAGAAAGGAAGAAAGAAAGAAAGAAAGAAAGAAAGAAAGAAAGAAAGAAAGAAAGAAATAGCTGTTTTCTCAGTTTCTAAACCTTGTTGACTCATCACACAAAATGCATCCCTTTTGTCCTATTGTGTTTATATTTAGATTTCTAAAGAACACCAATACGCTAAGCAAATTGTGACATCGGTAGGAGGCTGCAAGTTACGGTATGGTGTTGTTCAGTCTTTTGGCTCATTAGGTAAGATACAGTGAGACATTTTTATCCACTGATATCACTATTCATATTTGAGTCATGTTGTTTAAAAGGCATCATGTACTTTTCTAAAACCAAGTGTTCTGAACACTGTTTTGAGGTTGAGCACAGCTGAACACATCACTGTGATATTTAATAAAGGAACAATGCAGATGACTCCTCCAGTCCTTCCACATCACCACTGAAATGTTAAAGGTCAGATGATTTTGGATTCATTCATTCATTGGTTTAAAAAACAATAAGAGAAATGACCCGGCAACCATTGGAAGTTTGCTTCTTATTGATCGTAATTAAATATTGATAAATTCAAATCAATTATAATTTGGGATATTAAAAATAAACTGATGTGCAAATAGGCCCAGCCATAACTTTGATACTTAAAATAGTCCTTGTCTACATCGTCATCAATTGCAAATAAACAGTAGGCCTGCCTGAGAATCTATATAAAGTGGGTGACATAAAACAGAAGGCACTAAAATGAAATCAGACTGTATCATAACACGTTCAGAACAAATATGGAATCATTAGATTAAAAATGAAAACTGTAGCGTGTTACATGAAAGTCTGAGGTTTGTACAACTAATCCCTATTTGATCCCATTTTTGCACCTCAGCAGTTTCTCTTTGCTCTAGAAAAAAAAAGCCCTTGTATAGGTCTTCAGCTCAAAACCAAACTTGAGCTTTACAATGAATTTTTAGAGCAGGGAAGCACAGGAAAGACATGTGCAGACATGTGCAATGTGTTCAAAATGCGCCACCTAGCGGCTGATGCGTGCAATGCCACGTTCAACAAAGAGCTACAACAAAAGGCTCGTACATCATCACAGAGCCACTTCGCTTTCACAAACACGTGCTCCGTCTTTTACGCCGAAAATCCTCTTACACGCGAGCACAGTCCCGTGATGTGTAATCGTGTGTGTTTTCCCTTTTAACCCAATTAGAATTAAGTGTTTTCACAGTACACAAACGTGCGCGTTTCGGTGGACAGGTAAGATCACCGTCCAGCTGCAGCTCCTAGTAGAGACACTAAGGACATTGGTGTCCCTTTGATACAGTTTCTTTTTCCTGTCTTGGACACGATCACACATTACAACCTCTGTCCATATGCCTGGCGCATAACATTGTAACCCATTTGACTGTAATTGTGTATGTGCGCGCGTGTGTGTGTGTGTGTTTGGGGGGGCGGTTCACCCCAGTACTCGGTGTACCTATTGGCGGATAGGACGCATTCCCGTTATTTAGCCAACAAACAAGCCTGTATTTACAGCAATAAAATATGCAATGCCAAAGAAAAGAAAGAAATGTGTGCATTACGTTTGAAGCTGTCTTAACTCACCATAATTCGCTTTTAGATTGAAAACTGCGTGTAAACAGTCATGGACACCTCGGATACGGTAACTTTGGGTGATGAAAACAATAAAAAAAAATGAATAGATAAATTACTGAGATGAATTAACAAAGAACTGGAGGCGTGAAGAGATCGGATGCGCGTCAGAATGCGCGTCCAGGGCGGTATTGTTTTCCAGTGAAGTGAGTTGAATGTGTAAATGCGGATGTGGGGCAAGGCGGCTTCCTCCTGTCATTCCTGTGGTATCTGTAGCCTCGAATCGCCCCTCCTACCCGCGCCCGGTTTGCAGACTGCGCGCGCGGCCAGACGCTCCTCCAGACATTGGGTGCGATGAGGTGCGTGCGTGCGCGGGTGCGCGAGCGCGGACGAGAGCGCGCGCCGTGCACGACGCCATCGTCGAGACGCGAAAAGGAAAGGGCTCGAGACCCAAATGGCGATACTACAGTTGTACTACACAACACGTTTATTGATCTATCTCCAGAATTTTTCCTGCACAGGGAGGGTTTTTTTTTAATGCGGGAAAACTGGCAACAGGGAGGGATTCCACCCATGACGCGAAACAATGCAAGGTTTAAGGTTTCATATCCTGCGGTGGTAGTGCACTAAAATAGGGAATAGGAAGTGATTTGGGATTGGGCTGATGTGTTTGAGACGGAGGTGCTTTACAACGACACATTATCCTCTATTCAGTACACCTTAATTTCAACAATTGACATTTTCCCAAAGCAGCTTTACAGAGATAAATAGGTTCTGTTTGAATTTATATGTTAGTGCCTATAAGATCAACCCTTATAAGTGTATCCCTAATGGCATGGAAGAAGACCATGAGATGGTGTAAGGAAGAAACATTGAGAGGAATCAGATTCAAAAGGGAACCCTTGCTCATCTGTGTTCATCATAGTTGAGGTGTACTGTTCAGTGAAGGGCCTTTAAATGCAGAACTGTTCATTGACATTGCAGTCCTAAGCCATTGTAGTAGACTGTTTATATTAAATTACAATCCAAATCCATCCTCATAGTTCTTGGGTTTCTCAATAACTTCATGCATCTTTAGGATGGTCATGTAGAACCATTTCTTAGTTGCACAGAGTGAGCATTGAGATGAATCAGGCAGATCAGAAATGACAAAAGGGACAGGATGATTGAGGTTGAGCCAGCTCCAGTCACGTCCCACCTCATGAAGATTGTAGACCTTAAGAAGTAGACGCCTAACCCCACAAACATCCTGAACCCCCTAGAGACATACAAGCATTATTTGGATCCCACTTCATGTGGAGTTTGGGCATTGGACCTCTTAGAGTGTTTGAAGGCTCTGGCATGGAGAAGCTGGTGTTGGATCTGTGATGATCGCAAATGTTGAGCAATTTTATAAGTTGCTTAGTAGCTCCTGGTTACACATTCCAGTGCTCATGTTAGATCTCTCTCTCCAGTGTTCTGTATTGTTAAAAAGATTTATAATCACACCCCTGATATCGCCCATATGAGGATGGGTTCTCCTTTTGAGTCTGGTTCCTCTCAAGGTTTCTTAGTCTTAACATCTAAGGGAGTTTTTCCTTGCCACAGTCGCCATGGCTACTCATCAGGGATAAACACACACCATTCACCTTAACTGTTAAATTCTGTAAAGCTGCTTTGAGACAATGTCTGTTGTGAAAAGCGCTATAGAAAAAACTTGACTTGATTTGACATGACTGGTCACAGGAACCACATTATCTGAAGGCTGTGCAAAACAGACAGATGTGAACTAAATTCTTTTGGGAGCTCAGGCATCACAGCAATACTAAATTATATATAATTGTTTTTTTTTTACAAAAATGAATTGAAATGGCATTATTACAGATTTATTTTAATTTTTTCATCAGCTTTAAGATCTCAGTCACCTGCTTATCACAACCCATCTTTTACAGTTCAATACCAGCCAAATAATTAACAATATCTTCAAGCATTACCACAATATCTTTAAAAAATATATGGTAAACTGAGATTACATCATGTCTGGACATCAGCAGTGACAGGTATTGATATCAGTTGTGATTCCTAAAAATGTTTAATAAATATCTCAGCTCAAAAAGAAGATGCTAAATACTGAACAAAGCTTTACATTATGACATTGTGTCTGATACACAAGTAACTGTACAGTATTGCACATCTCCCTGATATCCTGCATGAATATTCAGGCTAGGCTAGAAAGTTATTAGCCAGCCTTGCTTTGTCATACAAGTCTGTGCATTTTCTTTTCACTATTGGATGTGCTGGTGTGCTGGACCTTTGGTTCCACAAAGGTAGAAAAAAACACCAATAAGGCATTATTAAAGGTAAATAATCTGATGCGATAGACAAAAATTATCTTTGGGCTGAACACAATTATACTAGCTACCCCATGAAACGCCCGAATGAACTATGCTCATAGCATATTGTCATGCTACATGCTCATGTATCTGTAGCTAGGAAAAGCAGAAAAGAGGTTCAATCCTGAACTTGGGTTAATAAGATCCAGCATTCATTTATTCGCTATGTGCAACATTATTCCAGACGTTTGTAAAAAATAAATACATATGGAACATTGAAATTAGAGAGAAGATTAAAAGCACACAGCCAGCATGTGTTTTGGACAGGTGTGTACAAATAGTTTTAAAACAGTAATGTTGCAAACGTATTATTCTGTACACATATGTGGTACATGTTAATCCATGGATCTCTACTTGGAAACCTAATAGATCTCAAAACACTGATCTTCGCTCCTTTGCTTTCCAAATGCATCAATGAGCCACGGCCGTCCATGACCCTGTCGCAGGTGCACCACTGTTTCTTCCTTGGACCACTTTTGATAAACACTGACCACTGCAGACTGGGAAACCCACAAGAGCTGCAGTTTTAGAGACGCTCTGACCCTGTCGTCTGGCCATCACAATTTGGCCTTTGTCAAAATCACTCAAATCTTTACTCTTGCCTATTTTTCCTACTTCTAACATATCAACATTGAGGACATAATGTTCACTTACTGCCTAATATATCCCACCCGCTAGCAGGTGCCACGATGAAGAGATAATCAGTGTTATTCACTTCACTGGCCTGATGTTGTGGTATATGTAACTCGGTGTATGTGGTATATGTAACTCTGACATATATTATAATCATAAGATCTACTATGCCCCATGATTCCAGTCCATCTATCTTTTGCTAACCTTTTTCCATCCATCCATCCATCCATCCATGGATTTAAATCAGTACCATGTTTCAGTACCAGTACACTGCAGGCGAGTACCAGGCCATTGAGAATTGATGAAAAGTTACTCAGGTTACTATCTGTGTGGATTTTCTGTGTATGTTCTCCCCATATCCCAATATCCCTACTCTTAGGAGTGCATGAGTGTACATGATAGACTGGTGTCATATTTAGTGTGTATTCTGCACCACAGACCCTGTGTTTCAGCATTAATAGTAACTTTTTGAGTCACTTAAAAAAAGGAAAACTCTGTAAACTCTTTCAAGTCAGTATTTACAGGCGAATCCAAGAAAGGATTACCATAAATACACACATAATCCAACCATGGATAAATAATAATAATAAAAAAATCCCTTTTATTTTGTTTGATCACAGCCACACAAGGGGAGTGGTCTGAAAACGAGTCACGCTGTCAGTCATGAGACTGTTGCCAAGGCAACCTGTTATAGCTCTCGAGTGCACTTGATATGCAATTTACGTTCATTGCAAATTCGACATACAAAAATCTACATATTTCAAGAAAATATATTTCATCGTTTTATTACAAATTTCTTCCAGTAAAATTTAAACAGGAAGTCGAGTACAGCCATATTGGTTGAATTCCAAATCGCGCTAATGGCAAAAATAGTGCACTTCATAGGGTGTCGAATTCATTGTTTGATGCAGTGTGTAGTGCACATTTGAAGGCGTTAGAGGTTATTTGGGATTGAACCAATTGTTGGCACGCCCACGTTGTGCCCGGATAGGCTGGAGTAACTCACCGCTTCTTCAACGCGGGAAGTCAAAATATGTATTTTATTTTGTAAGCAGGTTTATACTGCATTTACGAATAAAATATAAAAAACTCAACAGCAGTGGAAAACACAGATACAGACGTTCTCTGACTTCCGGTAATGAATAGTGACTATTGTAAAAGAGTAAATAAGCATGAAAGCTAACTAACCAGCTAGCTAAGTTAAAATGACTCATTGCGGCAGCTGTTGCTTATAATAAATAAAGTTTGAACAACCCACATGTGATTACTGAAAGCATTCATTCCGGACTTTTACTGAAATTAGCCACATATGGAACACTGTAATGGGAAAGAAGACCAAGAGCACACAACCAGTATGTGTTTTGGACAGGTATGTACATATGTAGTTATAAAGCTTTCAAATTAAAAAGTTGCAAACATGCATTATTTGTTAAAAAATAAAAAACAAACCATGCACAAATGCTTCATGTTGGTCCATGCATATCTACTTGTGAACCTGAAAGATCTTAAAAGCTGCTTTTTAATAAATGAAAACTCTGGGTGATAATTTGTGGTATATCTTCACTCTTTTGGCACGTGTTATATTCATTAATCCAACAATGGAGTCCATCCATTTTTTGATGTATTTTATTCCATCCATTTATCAATCCATGGAATCTTCTCCATTCATCAATTGAATGAATCCATCTATCCATGGGTTCACCTGTGTATGGATTCTAGTTTCTCAGTGTGAGGGTTGTAGTGGTTATAAAGCATATCGCAGGAATGCTAGATATAATACAGGAAAAATAAAAATACCCTGACTGAAAGGCCATTTTGTCACACAGCACAGTGTATAATAGTGATGGATAGTTCATGAAAACGATTTCTTCATTTTGAACGAGTCTTTAATGGGACTAATGAGCAAAGAATCACAAAATATCCATAGGTTATGTACAGGAAACAGAATTGAGTTGTTTGTTCATTTATTTGCCTTTGTTCATTTATTTGTTCAATTATTAAGTGCGTCCGTCTGTCTGTCTGTCTGTCTGTCTGTCGTGTTGGAGGATCTGCTTATTGAAAATGTAACTATTTCTGATTAAAGGAACGAAATGAACTAAATGACTTAAAAAGATTAGTTTATTTTTTGATGGACGAGATTAAAAAAACCAAGTCACTAAAACGACCCGATCTTCTTATCACTAATGTACACACACTTACACTTACACACATCCACACTAAAAGGCAAGCTAAAACCCAGACACAAATTTCTTGAATCCACAGACAGGACCCTGGAATCTTAAATTATCTTTATCATCAAAGTGTTATGTGATGATCTTTCAGTACCGGTACACTGCTGGGGAGTACCAGGCCATTCAGAATGCTCTTCAACAGAAGCTCGGACCTGAGTACATTAGCACCCGGCAGGCAGGAGGAGGTCAAAAGGCAAGGAAACCTTCTCGTACTGTTTGTTCCCTGTTGTTACCAAGTCCTTAAATTTCCTTTGTTGTTTGACTAAATATTTCCTGTCTGTTTATAGGTGTGCTACATTGAGGGTCACAGGGTCATCAGTCTGGCTAATGAAATGTTTGGCTACAATGGCTGGTCTCACTCAATTTCTCAACAAAATGTTGGTAAGGACGGATTCAGGATCTGACTAATACTGAAAGACTGAAAAAAAATTAAATTGTTTTCCAAGGAAACACACACAAAATTAGTCTGAATAGAAAATACAGCAAAAGAACAGTACATGCTGTCATTGTCAGAGTTAGAAATAATGATTTTGATGGAAATTATGAATGTTTTCTTTAAACTTTGCCTTCACAAGAAAAAAACACCTTTTGCAGCAATTCCAGTCTGGCAGAGTCTAGGCAATCTAGCTGTGATTTTTCAAGATAATCTGATAAGATTTCATTCTATGCATCCTGGAGCATCTCCCACAAGATGGATTGGCTTGATTGAGTCTTCCTCCATATCATACGGTCAAGCTGCTCCCACAACAGCTATATCAATAGGGTTTAGATCTGGAGACTGTGCTGGCCACTCCGATAAATATAGCCTTTAAATATTGCTGACACATTTTGGAGGTGTGTTTTTGTTCATTATTCTGTTGTAGAAAGAATTTAGCCTCAATCAAGTGCTGTCCCTAGGGTATAGTATTTTATTTATTAATCAAAATAAAAGAATTTCCTGCTGCCTGTTGTAGTATGCAAAATTAGAAATTGTTTAAATATAAAAACTCCAGTACTGAAAGAAAAAAAAATAGTTATACTCCATGGAAAAATGGCTTGCCAAGGTTGGAGAACTGAAGTGTCTTGCACAGAGCCCTGACCTCAACTTAGATGAACTGGTGCACTGATTGAACCACAGACCTCCTCGCCTGACATCAGTACCCTGACTTTACTAATGCTCTTGTGGTTGAATGTACACTAATTTCCAAAGCTATATATAACAGGAAACTGGAGACTAAATCTGGAATGGGCAGCACACATCAAACATGCTTTTCATTTAATTTATGTTATTATTACTAAAAGAGATGTGCCAGTGCACTGTTGGTTCTGAGTTTCTCTTAATGCATTGTTCACTCTGTGTAGACTTTGTAGACCTGATTAACGGGAAATTCTACGTCGGCGTCAGTGCATTTGTGAAAGTTCAACTGAAGGTAAGAGGGCTGTCATGCCAAACAATGTAGTTAATTAATTGCGCATAGTATACACAGAAGCATCTAAACTTATCGTTAACAGGACCAGTGAGGCTGGTTGTTCTCACATAGCAGGAGATTTGGACTTTTTAATCAGTTTCCACTAAATGATGAGCAGGTCTTTTTTTTTTTTTCTTCAGGATGGAGCATTCCATGAAGATGTGGGCTACGGAGTAAGCGAGGGTCTCAAATCGAAAGCGCTGTCTCTGGAGAAGGCGAGGAAAGAGGCTGTTACAGATGGGCTAAAACGAGCACTGAAGTAATCACATGATTTTTTGTTTAAAGGGAAAAACTTTGGTGTTTTGTGTAAACGAAAAAAACGCGATAAACGGATGCCACTCCAAAAATGCTATTTTATGTATACAGTACTGTTAACATTTTACTTCATTTTATATTGAATAATGGTATTTTTATTAATACATTACATTATTTCAACATAAAACTCCATAAAAACAATTCTGGTCTATTTCTATTTTCATATGAAAATATAGAATGCATTTATGTTGGTGCATTTAGGTGCTTTGGAAATGCTCTTGGAAACTGCATCCTTAACAAGGAGTATCTGATGGCAGTCAACAAGATCCCTAAGCAGGTCAGCAGTTCATTTTATTAAAATACTTTCCCTGTGAACTTCTTTGTTTCATTTAGAAATACTGTACCTAAAGCAACAATTCACAGGAATCTGTGATAACAGGATGTGTCTCTCCCATCGGTATCATTTCCAAGTACAACTCTGCAGTTTTAACTGCCAGATTATAGTCACCCTGTGTCATTTTCCAGTATTTTATCCTTGCACTTGATGGCAATATTTTGGTGATGTGTATTTAAAAAATGTCTCCTGAATGCAATACTTCAGTAATAATGTGTTTTCTTGTTGCATATCGACAAGCTACTTCAAGTGGAACTTTTGTGACATATTAAATTACCCATATCAAGAATATAATATTGACATGTTGATTTTAATATAATTGTAATAAAATAATTATTTAATTGCTTAGCTTTACGTTTTTTGTAACTGTCATTAAAGAAACAAAACTTTCTAGATTGCGTTTTTTGGCAAATAACATCACAGCTATGTGGGTCTATGACCATGTTCTCTGATAAGACAAAGTCGCTCATGTTTGACTGCTTAAAGCTTGTACTCTAGTTATCTTCCACTATCAGAAGGAAATGACAGTCATGTGTGAAAGCTATAAGTGGAAGTGCAAGTTACTGATTAGTTTGCTTTTTTTTTGCAGCCTCCTTCACCTTTAGACCCAAACAAGACGAAGCGCAGCGATAATGAGCCAGCAGTGGAGAAAGCTCGCTACGATAGCCTGTCTCGTACTGACTCCAGGGCTTCCAGTAAAGAGAGAACTGAAGCAGTACTGGACTCCTCGTCAGTACAGACTGGAATCCAGCTAGTGCCTGCAGTGCCACAGAACACTATGAGCTCCAGGAACCCAATCCCAAATATCACATCAAATTTAGTCAACACTTTGGCTCAGCAGGACTGTGAAAATGGGTCCACTAATATGTCCAGGTAACATTTTCATAACTGGACTGTTTGCTGCTTTAATGAAGCCATGACATTCATCATAAGTTGGTTTGTTTATTTATAATTCAAAATTGGAATACTTATCAATATTGGTAAATGTATGTGGTATTAAAAAAAACAACTCAGAAGCCATTATAGAAAATAATGGAATTATGCATGAACAAATACAGTGCCACCAGAAGAAAACCAACACTTGGCTCATATACATTAAGGAATTAATATGTTGTGTCGTAAAAATAGAACAAAATCTAATTTCACTTACACTGTGTGACCAAATATATACAGTGAGGAAAATAAGTATTTGAACACCCTGCTATTTTGCAAGTTCTCCCACTTAGAAATCATGAAGGGGTCTGAAATTGTCATCGTAGGTGCAAGTCCACTGTGAGAGACATAATCTAAAAAAAAAAATCCAGAAATCACAATGTATTTTTTTTTTAAACTATTAACTTATTTGTATGATACAGCTGCAAATAAGTATTTGAACACCTGAGAAAGTCAATGTTAATATTTGGTACAGTAGCCTTTGTTTGCAATTAGAGGTCAAACGTTTCCTGTAGTTTTTCACCAGGTTTGCACACACTGCAGGAGGGATTTTGGCCCACTCCTCCACACAGATCTTCTCTAGATCAGTCAGGTTTCTGGCCTGTCGCTGAGAAACACGGAGTTTGAGCTCCCTCCAAAGATTCTCTATTGGGTTTAGGTCTGGAGACTGGCTAGGCCATGCCAGAACCTTGATCTGCTTCTTACAGAGCCACTCCTTGGTTATCCTGGCTGTGTGCTTCGGGTCATTGTCATGTTGGAAGACCCAGCCTCGACCCATCTTCAATGCTCTAACTGAGGGAAGGAGGTTGTTCCTCAAAATCTCGCAATACATGGCCCCGGTCATCCTCTCCTTAATACAGTGCAGTCGCCCTGTCCCATGTGCAGAAAAACACCCCCAAAGCATGATGCTACCACCCCCATGCTTCACAGTAGGGATGGTGTTCTTGGGATGGTACTCATCATTCTTCTTCCTCCAAACACGTTTAGTGGAATTATGACCCAAAAGTTCTATTTTGGTCTCATCTGACCACATGACTTTCTCCCATGACTCCTCTGGATCATCCAAATGGTCATTGGCAAACTTAAGACGTGCCTGGACATGTGCTGGTTTAAGCAGGGGAACCTTCCGTGCCATGCATGATTTCAAACCATGACGTCTTAGTGTATTTCCAACAGTAACCTTGGAAATGGTGGTCCCAGCTCTTTTCAGGTCATTGACCAGCTCCTCCCGTGTAGTTCTGGGCTGATCTCTCACCTTCCTTAGGATCATTGAGACCCCACGAGGTGAGATCTTGCATGGAGCCCCAGTCTGAGGGAGTTTGACCGTCATGTTTCGCTTCTTCCATTTTCTAATGATTGCTCCAACAGTGGACCTTTTTTCACCAAGCTGCTTGGCAATTTCCCCGTAGCCCTTTCCAGCCTTGTGGAGGTGTACAATTTTGTCTCTAGAGTCTTTGGACAGCTCTTTGGTCTTGGCCATGTTAGTAGTTGGATTCTTACTGATTGTATGGGGTGGACAGGTGTCTTTATGCAGCTAACGACCTCAAACAGGTGCATCTAATTTAGGATAATAAATGTAGTGGAGGTGGACATTTTAAAGGCAGACTAACAAGTCTATGAGGGTCAGAATTCTAGCTGATAGACAGGTGTTCAAATACTTATTTGCAGCTGTATCATACAAATAAATAGTTTAAAAATCATATATTGTGATTTCTGGATTTTTTTTTTAGATTATGTCTCTCACAGTGGACATTCACCTACGATGACAATTTCAGACCCCTCCATGATTTCTAAGTGGGAGAACTTGCAAAATAGCAGGGTGTTCAAATACTTATTTTCCTCATTGTATGTGGACATTCGACTATCACAGCCATATATTTTGATTCCTAAACCATTGGCTTTACCACTGATTTTTGTCCTGGTTTGCTGTTCGAATGATCTCCACTCTTTAGGGAATGCTTTTCACTAGATATCGCAGAGTGACTGTGGGGATTTGCATTCATTCATTCTATCAGAAGTGCATTAGTGAGTTCTTTCTCTCCAAAATTCTCTAATCATGTCTAACTTTGGCACAGGTACATTGTTAAAACCTCTTAATTACAGTGAAGGAATTTTTTTTATTCTATGGGATATCCTACACATTATATAAAATTTGTTTGCTTCGCACATTACGGTTTGGAAAGGGCTCAAGTGTAAAAATGAGTGTGATGGTCAGGTGTCAAATCTCTGGCCATATAATGTATATGATTATATGCTATCAATATTGCAATGGAAATGGTTTTTTATTATTATTTTAATTTTAGTGTTTAAAAATCACTGAACCTTTCAGTACACCTTATATAGTTATTTTAGTAACTTTGGTGAAATTTTGTTGGGTCCCATTTCAATTAAATAGTGAATTTAAAGGTATTTCAGACAACATATGAAGCTTCTTGCTACAGAAACACCACAATGAATTGATAGTTTGAACCACACCAGCTATACAGCTGCTCCTGTTGTTTGTAAAATCCAAGGTGCTGACGCAGTCTGTGTGTGTCTGTGGTCAGATCATCAGCGGACATGGCTGACTTATCCTGCTATGACCCTACGCTGGACTCCAAGCAGCAGAGAAAGCTGAGGCAGCAGCAGCTGCAGCAGAAGTTCAGACAGGAGATGGAGGCTAAGAGGATGCAGCAGGGAAAAGTGCATGCAAAGAGTGAACCCACTGTGTCTCATTCTAACGGAGGTACAACTAACTAAAGTGGCCTAACAAGGAAGAGAATATAAAATTTGTTTTTTTTTGGTTTTTTTTGTAATGAGCAAGAAATTTCGGGTTATTGAATCAATATTAGGATAGTCTGGGTTGGTAGAACTAAGATTAATTTTCCACTGCCCAAACTGCATCTCATTAGCTGTGACTCCATTACTAATGTCTAGTCTGTGTCTTTGATACTTCCTCAGGAAATTTGAGAGGTGGGGTTTGCAGCATTCCTTATTTTCATAACAAGTTGCACATGCGAACAGAGTAAAAAAGAAAAAAAAAAACAATAGTCTACTTCGGTGGCTTTACTTTATCAAAAGCAAAATTGCATTCTTTTCATACTCATGCAACACAAACAATTGTTTGTTTTTAAAAGACATATCTAGATAAACAGCAAAGTAACCTCAATTTGTAAAAATGCGATATAAATAAAATTCTACCAAATACAAAATGAGGGGAGAAAATGTGTACAATGATTGATAGATATATATATATATAATATATTTAATGCCTTTGTTTCATTTTGCGTTTGTTTTTTTGTAACCAGTATATGCTGTTTAGAGAAGCAAATGAACATGTTAATCCTAACCCTATATAAGTTTATAGTTCAGAAATGAGTCGTATTAGGATGTAATGGTAGCTAGGACCGGGTGAAAAGGTAATTTAATAGTTACATGCTTGGAAGTAAGTAGCCTTAATGTACTGTAGAAGTATCCTGAATTAATGCATAGTAATTATTATTCTAATAATTATTTTGTCTTGATTTATATATAAAAAATTTTCTTTTTCCTTTTTGTTAGCTGCAGCCCAAAATCTGCATCAGCGTGCACTTAGATGCTTTGCAATGATTGCACTTCGTCCTTTGATCACCAGGTGGCACTATTGTGCACTGATAAAAGGTTTTGAACTTTCAACGGAAGTCATTTTAATAGTTGGCAGGAAAGCTGCGAAAATAATTGATTTTGCCATCACGATTTTTTTTAGGAAACTAAATCTAATTTTAGATTTCCTTCGTTCCTTTTGGTACCCCTTTTATTGTGAAATAAAAAAGTTGCCTTGTCTAAACCAGTACTGTCTTCTCAGGCCAGGCTTTGGGTCCCATTAACCACAGCACACCTGGACATGAAATGCTCTTTAAGAAGGAGGAAAATATGACTGGTAAGCGTTTGTAGTATGAAGAGTGATTAGCTTTTTTTTTTTTTAAACCAGTGTCACATGTTTAATTAGTAATGCCATTGGCTGCAGAAATGAGAATTCTTGTGTCTGAGTTGGTTTCTGTATCAATGGCCAACCCTGTTCCTCAGATGACCCAGAGTTATGGAACTTTACTCTGGATGGCATTGATATGCTTGATGATCCAGGGAGAGAATCATCAGGGCTGTCTCGTCCTGCCACACCGAGCGAACATGCGATGGTGACACGTAGTAGAACTCCTCAGAGATCTACTTCACTGAGGCCACCACTTCGGTCACACGACAATCAAGTCCATCAAAGGCAAGAAGTACCCACAAATGATATACACAATAATTCAACAGCTCAGAGTACAGCTAGAAGACCAGGTAAAGCTAATCTTTACAACAGACATGTGACCATTAGCAATAATCATTTATATTTAAAAAAATTCTTAATTCCTACAGGCCAGAGCCCACACCGACAAGGACAGTACATGAAGAAAAGGAAGCTTGAACCTTGAAATAATGACATTTTATGTATTTTGAATTTAATTTATTGCATGTTTTATTTGTACAGAATTGTTGGTGTTAAATATTCAATGCTGCTCAAATTGTTACTGAACATACAACCCCTTATAATGGAAAATGCTCCATGTTACAAGGTACATTTAAGAGTTTCTGTAGCCTTTATCTTAAACATATTAATAAAAAAATGTTTACACCTGAAGATTTAAAGTCCAAGAGTCCTATTTATGTTCATTGCAATGGTCTGTGGAAAACTTTTAAATTTTTAAGCAATAAAAGTACCCTTTGAGTATATGTACAACAGTATTAAAAGTGAAACCCATGCTTATAATGAAAACATGGAGATCAAATATCTTTTTAAAATTTTTTAATTCATCTGGTAATAATTCTGGTATATACACAAGAAAAAAAAAAAAGGATTAACACAACCATCAATATAGTCACCTAAAAAACCGGGACAAAACTGACAACTGAGAATCAATGCATAAGCAGTATTACCTTTTTCTAACCTAAACATTTAATGCTGATTCAATAAACATTTGAAATTCTGGTTCGGAAACATGCAGCTTTGAGAGCAATGCGAGTATAGCTGGATTTGTGTGTGTTGTGACACTAGTGGTATTTGAAAAACTGTTGTGATCAAGTGGTTATGAAAAATCAGATTAAAGAAAAGGTAGAAAAATTAATGCACTCAAGTATCAAAAGTAACATTAGCCTCCCGAGCCTGGTTAACCTTTTAAAAATGGTGCATATTCTGCATTGCAGTAACATTTTTCCTTCTCTAGAGAAGTCGAGCGAATCAATTCAGAGGTGAGAGAAAAATCACTTCTGTGTGGGAATGGCACTGTGTTTTTGTGGCTTAGTAAGTGGTACTGAGAGTATAAAGTCAAATTGTGCAATACTGTAAATCTGCAGAAAGTGTACATTTTGGATATTTTGTTAATTTACTTCACAGCAACATTCCTATATATCGTAACTGATTTTCAACAAAGAGAACATTCTACCAAATTTGAGCAGGATAGTACTAACCAGCATGAACTGTGACAAATGTATTTAAAGAAAATGCATATAGAGAGGATAACTGTGTGTGTGTCAAAGCTGGCACAACAAATATCATTTAAGAAGGCACCCTATACGCAAACAGCCCCGGAGTCTGCAGAAAGCTACAGGCTGAAGCCACTGCAAAACGCCTACAACCCACTCGATACATCCACACAGTTACAGCAGGGGTTTTTGAGAAACTACTGGCCTACAAGTTGTATAGTCAAATGCAGTCACAAATACAAAAGTCACAATGCAAATACTTACAAAGAAAAAGGTTGTAAGGTTTGTCAAGTGCTTAGTCACCCTGCTTCATTTAAACTTCATATATTGCACATCTCTGTCCTTAGGTCAAATTTTAACATCTGGGTTTTTGTTTTTAAACACATTTCAAAATGTAAAGAAACAGGTCCCCTATCGATTACTATGTAATAAGGATGTATAATATAAACCTAAAACTCTGCCTCACCAAACCAAAGCTTTTCCTTGCTCCAACTTCTCACCAACTTACTTTAGTCATCTTATTTATTGCTGTCTTGCTTAGGTACAGAAATTGGGTACGGGCAGCATTTATAGTCCAAACTAGTCATGCTGTTTTTACTATACAGCGTAGATAAGAGCCGTTTAAGCTAAACTGCAGGCTGCTTAGGAAAATGTTAACCATTTAGCTGCATACTAGGAACTTTATTACATTATAAAGCATGACATCCCCATACGCATGCGTCCCCATTCATAGAGACTAACACTTAGAAATGAAGGCCATAGCTTTAGTTTTGTCTTAGTCTAGCACTGTCATACCAAATCTGTACACATCCACCTGTGAGACCCAAAGTTGCAATAACTGCACATACCGTTCACATACTAACCAAGTCACACAATGAGACTTTCTGCTATTTACTCACTTACCCACTTGCAAATTCCCACAGATTAAAATGGAGACGAGCTTCAGAATTTTCTGAGTATATCCCTTTGATGTACTACACTGCCATACGTCCTGCAAAACTGGTTTGCTAGACTGAGATTTAGTCTAGTTTAGGACTGCAATGCGCTTATAGGTGATTGAGAACATTTCACAGTCAACAACTGGGCTAAATCAGTGTGCGTTATGATGTCCCTTTGTATCTCAGCTTGCTTGAGTGGTCCGCATGTTGGTTCCTGCACCATTAGTTCCCGCTTTTTGAGCTACTGTGGGCAGCTGGAAACTGGACTGGAGAGCATTTGTGGTTGTAGGCTGTAACAAGCCTCCTCCATTTCCTGCTGGCCCTACCCACTGTGGGGGGACATATGGGATACAGGGGTAGTTGTGCTGCTGGGTCATCATGCACAATGAACCCTTCCTTCCAGCAGAAGAGTTGTCGCAGGGAGCACATAAACCACCCACAGAGCACAACTGCCCTGGTGCAGAGAATTTACGAGGAATTGTCTAGGAAGGCACAAAATACATATAAATAAACGTACATTAAATTGACCAATTCCTGATACCATAATGCTAATTCCCAATTAAAAAAATTATATCATTATAAAAAAAAAAAATGTGGTTAGGGCTGCTTACATCAAGGCTTTGTGAATTTAGTTTGCCATTTTTCTTGACCTGTGCATGGCTCATGGCATCCCGAGCAAAGTCATCCACCAGCTGATGAAGGTCATCGGTAAATGTGCCTTTTCTTGGAAGGTTAGCAGCTTGACTTGACCCATTTTCTCCTTTATTTGTTATGGTTGTGCCTATGGAAAAAACAGAAAACAAATAAAAAATATTTAACAATTACAAAATAAAAGACTTCTGATTAATAAGTTATTTAATTAAAATAAAGAAGGCAGGATTATTTAGTTTGGACTAATAAATGTATACAAATTATTGGTTCAACAACACCTCAAATAAAAAGAAAACGCAAAATCTTTACCTTCTGACTGAACATCATTAACAAGTGTATTCAGAGGATCCGGAGGCTTTTCTGTAGTCAACTGACTAATTGCAGCCTGTTTGTTACGTTTATCTGTTACAAGCAAAGGGAAAACACAACAAAAAAAGTTTAAAAAAAAACAGGAATTTGCCATTGTGGCTGGATAGTGTGCCTTTGTGAAAAATTTCAATAAACCTTGCTGATGCGGACTGCTGTGGATACTGCCACTACGGCCAGATTTGTTGCTCTTGCTTTTGGTGAGCCTACGCCGACCTCCTGACACAGCTACAGGGGAGGAGGACACTATGGAAGGACATGCTTTGCCCATTCGTGCAAAAAGCTCCTCAACCTCCTTTTTCTGCTTGGACTGCAAGGCCTGGATCTCAATTACATGCCTATGAAATTATGGTCAATGAAATCAAGGTTTGAATAAATCAAGACAATCAAGTGCATTGATTTATTTATTTATTTAAACAATTCTCACCTCTCCCTGAGCTCTTTAATCTCTTTTTTAAAGGCTTCATCCTCTGGCTCAGAGTCATCACTGCTTCCAAAGCATTGAGAGTTAGGCTGGACTGTTGGTAGACTGTACATACCAACATCATCCTCTTCTTTTGAGCCTTGATCTTTATTTTCAGCTGTAGTAACTTTGACATCAGCACCGGGGGTCACCTGAAAGCGCCCAATTGTAGTGGTAGCAGCAGTAGGAGGTCCAGAACTTGTAGGAGGACTGGATTCTGAAAATTCTTGCTCAGAGCTGGGCAGGGTTTGATACTTATGAATGGTGTTTTCAGGGGTTGAGACTGCTGAGGATGTTGAGGATGAAGACGAAGAAGTTGATGATACTGGAATGGTATTCGGGCAAGAGGCACCATCCACAACTTGATCGGTGGTCACTGAAACCTAATCACAGATGATTTAAAAAAAATACTTGTTCAATTATGACCTAGAATGTTCAGTTAACCAAATCAGTTCAGTTGATGTTTCTCTGTACCTGAAATCGCCCAAGTCTAAAACCTTCACCAGTTGGTGACGTCACTGGCTGTTTGTTTTCCACGATCAGGCCATCTTGGGGTCCACTTTCAGGAGTCTAAATTATAGGGGAAAAAGTAAATAAAAACCAGTTAAACAAAGATTGCTCCTAACACTACACCAGCAAAACACTGTAAAGTACAACTGTGCCTACTTGCAGTGCTGTTACAGTAGGCTCAACTTGACTAGTTTGCACTTGTACAGTAGCAGGACCTCCTTGGCTTTGAGAAGAAAACAGGCCAGGTACAAAGTTCCCACTGGAGCTCAGAGACAAGCTAGCTGGTGCCACATGGCCTGCAGAGGAGGCCAAGCCAGGAGGTGGAGAACTGATGGTGTTGGGGGGTGAGGAGGTGGAGGTGACATCTCCTGATGCATCAGTCTGGGCTGAGGAACCTGAGGATGAACCTTGGTCATGAAATAGAGAACGAAGCTTCTTGTCCAGAGCTTGGATGTCCTCAATGCCTGGTGACTTTCCCTGTGTCTCTCCCTCATTCTCCCCAGACTGGCTGGGGGCAACTGCAGGCAGAGGTGTTGGGGTGGAAGTTTGGACAGGAGCAAGAAGCTGTTCTCCAACAGAGGCTGGAACAGTGAGGCTGTTCTCAGGCAGCTGGCAGGGGATAGTTGGAGTGGGAAGTGAGGTACGGCGTTGAGTGATGGGCTGATCTAATGGGGCTGGGGAAGGGGATGTCCTGCCAGTTCGGGGTATCTGAGCAGAAGTAGTTGGGGAAGTGGAACCAACAGGCAATGTGGGAGAAATGTTCTGTGCAGCTGTAACTGGAGTCTGGTATACTGGTTGGGGAGGTAATACTGAGGGCTGGCTGGTTTGCCCGAGCCCCATGGAAGATTCAGACACTAAAATAAGGAAATACGTAGCTCAATTAAATGCACATCATTTACCAAAGCAAGATCCTTGTTCCTACATTAGAAGAAATGACTCACCTGCCGGGTCATCTCCAAAAGATGTGCTGGCAGAGGAAGGGCCAAAAAATGACTCTCGAAGTCGCGCTTCTGGTACAGGGCTGACAATAAAACGCCGCCCTGCTGAGTGCACCACCTGTGCAGCCACACTGGGTGGCAAACCTGCTCAACAAAATTACACTTGAGACACTTAATAGCATATAATAACAACATAACCTTAAAACATCTGTTAAATAGTGCTTACTTGGCAGATTAGGATTTGATATCTCAGGTGATTGTTGGATTGCATCACTTATCACCTATAATAAAAACAAATGTTATTAAAGTTGCTTGTATTTATTTCTTTTTTACACTGGATATTAATGTTTTTTTTTTTTTATTCAATACCTGAGAATGACCGCCTTTAGCAGCTTCTCTTTTCTCATCTGCCATGTCGATAACCTCTTGTACCTGATCTATAAAGGACTCACGCTCACTCTCCAAAATGAAGTCACTCTCGACCTGAACACAGCAAAATCCTTCATTAACCAAAACTTATTGTTATGCAGTCATTAATTTTACAGTAAGATTTAGCAAATACCTCACAACAGCAGATAAAGAAAGTGACTCAAAGTGACAGGACATGGGACTTTACAAAGGAGAGTGAAGTTGAACAAGCTTTTTTCCACCAGTATGGGGAAACTCATTGACACTAGTACAGTGATTGATTGTTCCGACATTCAATTCCTTTAATAATTGTACTTTTTTTCCCCCCTGTATTGATAACTTTTTTTTTTTTAGATAACTCAGTAGCGTGGCACGGGCAGAGAAACCATAGCAACTATGAGAGTAAATGTTGCTGGTAAAGGTTAAGAAGCTGACATTTTGACTATTTTAGCCTGTGTGGAACAGGATCAGGTAATAATCTATAGTAAAATTTCTGGACAGAAAATAGAGCTTCAGAGAACAGTTGTTATTTAGCTACCTAGTTTGTAGTGTTTATGTGATGAGATATTAAGAAAAACAAAAAAGGAAAGATCTAACTCTATATGTTTACAGTGAAGAACACAATAGAAAAAAAAAAGGCTACCATGATCTGTGCAATTTCTTCAGGGTTGTCTCCATCCAGATCAAACTTAAATGTCACCATTTTTCTGTTGTGGGTTTCCAGTTGGCATTCAGCCACTCTGTCACCAATACTGGAAATCTGAAACACAAATCACAAATATGGAGAACCAACTATGGATGGATAACCATGAATCTGGGAAAGTTTTCATTAGTAAATACCCCCCCCCCCCCCCCCAATTTGTCTGTGCAACTGTTTAATCTAGTGTGAATACTGTTCACTAGCTTAACTATAAAATGTAGTATATTATATAGTAAAGAACTGCATGTAATTAGGATTACAATACCTGGTTTAAAGAAAAAAACAAACCATGCAATAGACAAGTAATTTAATACTTATGTTGGTAATACAAGCAGTTAATCCAAATAATCAAAACATTTAGATAATCCAAAAAATGCAGTCTTAATCTAAATAAGTCATATAATCTAACATATATCTAATATAGCTATAACTATTATTAACTAATATAGTCAGTATTTATTACAGTGCCATTTTTCTTTGACACTATAACCAATATTCAGAGAAACTTGATGCCTCTTACATTAAGCACAACAAGCTTAGGCTTGGCAGACTTGTCGTGACGTGAGCGGCTGCGCACTGAGCGGCGCTGGTAGCGTTTTGTGGAGCTAGCCTTGTGCTTGCCCTCATTTCCATCACTCAACCCTGAAGCTGCATCCGACAGGCCACTAAGATAAAGAACAACAGCAATACGTCAGTTATGTTATTCAGATGGAGCTGATTACTTCACACAAACAAATAATACTCAATGAATAATAAATGCAAATAATGCATAAAACATTCCAGGGGCCATTTAGGCATGACTAACTTTCAGATTGGTTTAACAAAAAAGAAAGGTTTTTTTTTTTTTTTTTTAACCCCCCCCCCCAACACACACACACACACACACAAAATAAATAAATAAATAAATGAAAATTACCTCTCTGCAGATAGTGGAATCAGCATGGACTGTGTTTGAGTCTGATCTGGAGACTGAGAAATACTTACAGAAACCTAAAATAAAAAGAGCAACATTGAGATTTTTTTCCACCCAAGCAAAACCCTCATTCACCATTTTATCCCAAATTACCAGATACTTTTAAGACATGCTTAGCATTTACACTTTTCTGTACAGTCCTCTAACAAAAGAACACTTGAAGGGAAGACGTCAGCCTTCTTTTGTTGAACACACACCCTTCTACTACGCACCCGGTGTAACTGAGAGGCCTGATATAAGAAATACAGATGTTCAGCATTTGTAGGTGGAGAGAAAACAGGAGGGCTGAGTTGATCTGGCCATACCTGGCAGCCAGCATGCAAGAAAGAGGGGGTGGAAATGCAAAACAGGAGAAGAATGAAGAAGTTAATGATAGAAGAATTTGAAGCATGTTTAGTCAGTTCAGAAGAATGAGGATATGAACACCCATTTAAAAGACAGTCGTCATGTGTGAGTGCTGTAACTTTATTGCCAGTTTTTGTTAATGCAAATACAGTGGTACCTTGACCTACGAGTGCATTAATGTACGAGTTTTCCGAGGTACGAGAAGTCACTCGGTCGATTTTTTGCATTGTGTTATGCGAGCAAGAAATTGAGGTACGAGCTCGAAATGGCGCTGCTAGATGGAGAAGCGAAGCCAGAAAGCGAAGATTGTGACAAAAATTAAGATAAGCAAAGAAGAAAAAGTAAAAAAAAAAAAAAGTTTAGGGATACTTAGTGTACAATAGTGATAGTAAAAAAACTAGTTTTCCCCTCCTCCTCCGCTTATCGCCTCTATCCTCTATGTGCGAGGAAATTGATATACGAGCTAGTCCACGGAACGAATTAAACTCGTAGGTCAAGGTACTACTGTACCATAAACAATGTTTATTTGTCAAATATGAAGTAAAGGTAACAATTATTGCACAAAAGCAGTGACAGATATTTGTAAATGTATGAATTATAGCATAAAAGTGAAAAGAGGAACAATGAGAAAGATAGTGAAATGGGAACCATGAGTAATCATTTAACCTTCAAGCATTTTAATGAACACTCATGTAAGCGGAAGTAAACAACTAATTGAATTTAGGTGAAAATAGAAAAAACACCTCCATTTAAAAAGAAAGATGAACCACCAAAACCCACAGCACAAGAAAACTGGAAATGTGTCTTTTCATAAGCCACTAGTGAATAAACAACATTTTCATTTGGAATTTTTTTTTTTTTTTACTTTACTTACTTAACATGGGCAGCTGTGACCAAGAGGAACTAATGGTCTGTGCAGGAAGGACTAGCAGTAACATTCATTACTATGACCTTTGTATATGTATACAGAAAATGTCTGCTTTAATGGTACTGTTTTCAGACATAATAGATAATGGATAGTCATTGTGATGTTGTTTAAACAATGGTGACTAGTGCACTTCTGTAATGACAAAATGTTTTGCTTGTGCACCATAACGAAGATAGGTGGTTTTACGGTCATTGCTGCGTCTTTTTCGAGGTGTCTTCGATAAAGGTAGGAAAAATCTACAATCCCAAGATTTTGAATGTAAAAAAAAAAAAAAACAACAAAAAAAAAAACACCCATTGTGTACCTGGACCACCTGAGAGCTGTGCGGTGGTGGTGGCTGAGTTGAGCTTTGAAGTGCAGTGTCCAGCGAGGGTTGGTTATTCTGTTGGGTGAGGCTAGGCTGAACAGAAGCTGGCAGAGTGGTCTGCCAGACACACAAAAAAAGTCAGACAGATGGTTGGTATTCAGATTTTGAGTAGTTGATCTAAAATCTGAGCAACTGAAAGAAAACAGAAACAATACTAAGAATCAGTAATAAGTGCCAGCAGACATGAGGAGTACCTGTGGTGGAGCACTATATTCAGGATGGGACACAGGAATCAGAGGCTGGGAACTACTTCCTTGTGAAGAAGGAACCTGTGGCTGGCAAAAGAACAAACACCAGACATTAAAGCAGAAACCAACTTTTTCATATAATCGATTAATTACAATGGAGTCAAATGGAGCAGAAATAATCCTAAATGTGTCTCACCAGGCTATGTGGGTGGACAGCATGCTGCTGAGGAAGCTGGGAATGAGAGTTGTGCTGCACTGCAGAGGACTGAGGCTGCTGCTCGGGCTGCATAGAGCTATAAGAAGGCAGCACTGGCTGACCAGAATGAGACTCTGATGTAGTCACCAAGTACTGGCCTTCCATACCACTTACAGCTGCAGGGTATACAAATAAATAATAGTTATAATAGGCCTAGTCATTACAGGTAATGACTTAACTTTGACTATGTTGCTTACAAGAAGCAGGCACTCCAGGCTGCTGTTGCAGGTGGTGCTGCTCCCCCTCTGCCTCCTCTGTCTCTATGGGAACTGGTGTCAGATTTGACATGGGGGGTTTCACAATGGGGGGCTCGCTGGGAGGCTGCTGCACCCTTTCTTCTTCCCGTTTTCTCTTCTCTTGTTCTTCCCGCACCAGTTTCCGCTGTTCTCTTTTTCTGCAGATCAGAGCCACACGATCCTTTATGGCCTTGGCTATGGTCTTATGATCACCCTCACACACATAGCCCAAGTCAACCTGAAAAAAAGGAATAGAAAGAGTAAAAAACAAAGCAAGTCAAATAAGGAGTTTAAATAAAACAAAGACAAGCCACTGATATAGATATGTTTGAATGAAACGTTGAAATAGTAGTAAATGCTTTGCTACCATCTCCTGTGCCACAATCTCAGGGACATCTTTGAGGAGGTCAAAAGAAAACTCAATGGCCTCATTATCCTTGTATTTCCCTTTGAGCTTCTTAACATCCTCAATGCGCAGCCATAGTTTGATAGCCACCATCTCCCCATCATCCTCTTCAGCAAGCTCGACACGAACTCCAGTCTCTTCCTGAAAAAAGGCGTGGTTCAACAGGTCCTTTATGGAATATCTGGAAAAAGTGAAAAAAAAAGTGAAAAAATTGAAAACGATATAACTTCAGAAGAATTATATTTATTGTGTTTGTACAATTTTGTCCAACAGACCTCTCGTCTTTGTTTTGACGAATACATCCTTCGATGATTTCTTTGACTTCAGGAATGGCTACTTTATCAAAACTGCCAGGCTTCACTCCCTATAAAAGTAGAACACAATAGATCCAAATCATACTATTTTTCAGTATTTGTCACATACACATTAAATCACAGTGAAATTCTTTCTTCCGAATCGCGGCTTGTTCGAAAGCTGGGGTCAAAACGCAGGGTCAGCCATGATACAGCACCCCTGGAGCATAAAGGGTCAAGGGCCTAAGGGAAGCAGCTTGGCAATACTGGGGCTTGAATCCCCAACCTTACGATCAGTAACCCAGTACCATAACCACTGAGCAACCACTACCCCAGGTAGGTAAAAAAACAAAATGGTACTACTTAATACTGTAATTGACAGTACATACACCTGACTATTGTCAAAATCGCTGCCATGCAAGATACTTACTATGCAATTAGTGATGCTAAGCTTTTTGTCCAAATACCATGTGAGCTTGGCAAGGATATATTTATACATAGCCCAAAGAAAATAATTTAATAAATAAATAAGGTGCAGACCATTGATTGGTCAAATGAATCACTTCTGTAATTTTGGAGAAAACTTTAGCGATTTAAAGATTTAGAAATGCATTTGACCTACATCACATTTTATTTAAACTATTTACTCTGATATTACATTTCTTTCAAGAGCCAATGAAACAAAAGCAAACAAAAAAAGTTACCCTACCTAGTACCCTCATGACATGATTTAAAACAGCTCTGTGGAAAATGTGCATATTGGTTTCACTTTGGGTTTCTGTACATAATGTTGCATTTAACTGGACTGAAATTCTTAAAAACACAACTTACCACTCAAAAAGTTGAAAAAATATTGATGAAAATGCCTCATAAAAGGCCAAAAAGGGGAGGATATAAAAGAATGGAGCGAAGGAGAGGGGAGGAGGACGAGCACACATGGCCCTCTCCTCTAGCAAAAGGTTGGGCACTTACGCTGGTCACTCTGCGATAGATCTGTGCCGCATTCTGGCACTCGGAGTACGGGTACTCAGAAGTAGCCATCTCCAGCATACACATCCCAAAGGCATAGACATCCACTGACTCGTCATACTTCTCCTCATACATCTCAGGCGCCATGAACTCAGGGGTACCTTAAATCAAAAGAACGGTTCAGAACTCTCTCTCATTTCCCTACAACACCCTCTCTGTGAAGAGGAGAGAGGAAGGTGAGGCTGCTGAAGATGACCTCTCCAGAAACCTGTGAGAAAAGAGAGAGAGAAGGGAGAGCGAAAAAGGGATAGAAAGCGAAAAAGAGGAGGAGGGGGGGGATAAACTGTTCTCAGTTAGGCCGTCATGATAAAAAGCCCAAGTTTCTCAGTGTAAGGCCTTTAGGGCAGGACTGAAAAAATAAAACTAGAGTACAGAACCTAACAAAAGGCCTGGGCTGACCAAAGAATTCAAGTTCAGTCTGCTGAATGTGGTGATTGACCATTAATTAAAAGTGTTAGGCATTCAATAATATTTACAAAAGCCGAGTTTGTAAAGTCAAGCGTTCACCAAACATATTACTAGAAAATGTTTAATGTTGAGTCAATGGTCAGTAGCCCAGGGCCGATAATTTAAGAAAAAGCTAAAATCCAAGCTATGGAAAGAACTCCAGTACATTTGGTTAGCCTGCTGCAAATCCCCTTAAAAAGGTACTTACCTTTTGGATACCTGTAAAAAAAGAGCAATTTAAAACTGCTAAGCATAATATTTTCCATAGCTAGTCAATAACTAGTGAGGTTCTGCACACTAGTTTATGCAGTAAAAAAAAAGCTGCCCATAAATCAAAGACCTCACACAGAAAAACTTATCATATTTGGAATTGATTTAGATTTGTAATGTGTCACTTTGTACTGGTTGACTTACCAGGCCCATTTTCTGCATTTACCGCAGTACACTAAATAATCCTTAAAGTAGAATAAGGGAGATCTGAGGTTAGAGTCTAAAGTTTCCTAAAATGATAGATGGACTCTAAGTCTATAACTGAGAGGAAACGAGCAGATTGATTAAGGCTTGGATTTTAAGACACTGTAAGAAAAAAATATCAAAACAGAAGATCTAACCTTGAGAGAAAAGAATGACAGTTATTAAAATCAACATCACGTATTTCATTGAAGAAACAGACCACCAATATCCAAACCACAGGACAAAGATCATTCAGAACGGTACCTGAAAGCCCAGGGCTCACCTCTAGCTTTTGTGCTATCCCTTTCCCATGATCAGGTTTGCCTGCAGACAAGCCACAATACAACTACGCACATCACTGACAAAAAGAGAGTTAAGAAATGACTTACTCTCTGGAGGAACCTGAAATAAGGGCCTCTTAAAACACTGAGGATAATATGATCAACAAAACAATTTTGGACCTAGAGGAGGGAGGGGAATCCCGAGTGGAGAGACAGCGCGAGCAAGAAGCAGGGGCCCTGGTTTGCTGTGGTTTGGGGGCTCACAGAAACACTGTGGTCTGCCTTCGCTCCACAATGTTATAATCACACTTTTAGAAGCCAAAGAAAAGAAAGAAACTTTAAAAGAGGACAGAGTTTCTTCTTCCTGCCAGCAAACCCAAATAGCGAGTTGACACAAAAAGGACAGAGAATCAATGTATGGTGATTTATGGGGTCATACCTATGACACTCTTGGCAAAAGAAGCCCTCTTGAGAGTGGCAAGGCCCAGGTCACCAATCTTGACTGATCCAGTGGGCCCGGTGATAAAGATGTTATCACACTTGAGATCACGGTGGATGATTGGAGGAGACCTGGTATGAAGGAAGTGAAGCCCCTTTAGGATTTGCCGACACCAGCTACGCAGAACTTTGATCTTCATCTCCTTAAACCGCTTCAAATACCTGCAGATCAAATATAAAATATAATACAATATAATATCTACAATTTATTTATGACAATATAAAGATTTTCAATAGAACATATTTCCTGCCAAATCAGTGCTACTCTATTATGGGCATAGACATTTTTGATTAGAGTGCTTACGTCTTTAGGGTGCCAGATGTCATGAGCTCTGTCACAAGCACTATGCATTTCCGCCCTTTGCAGGGAGCCTCCCAGGAATCATAGAAGCGCACAATGTTGGGGTGCTGCAGGCCCTTCAGCATGCCAGCTTCCTCCTTGAACCGCTGCCGCTCGGATTTGGACAACTTTCGGTCCTGAAAGTTGTTTTAAATGTGACATTAAAAGGTTGTGTAATTATCCTCTAAACTGAATTTTTGGCAATGTTAAACAAATTACTGTATATGGTCTTGAACATATACAATATCTATAGAGTATAAACTTAAAATAGTGCTAAATTCCCACCAACTTCAAGCTCCCCTAATATGACCTAATTTTCACCATGAGGTTACCCACAGTTCCTGGAATGAAAACCATCCAGCTTTGGAGGTCCTCCAAAAGCACTTCCCCCAAAGCTAATAGTATAACTCCCCAGCCCCACGTCCTATTTTACAAGGAGAACATTAACACCAACTTTACAATGACTTCAAACAATTGAACCTAGCAAAAAAGGATCACATTGCAATGCGGGGGAATGTAGGTGGAGAAATGGCTCAACTTCACAACCTATACATTTGCTGTCTGCAGAGGCAGCAATGGAAAAATGTGTGTGCAGAATCATCCCACTCAGTAATGTATTAAAAGCTCCTCAGATTGAAGCCTTGAAGCCACTAGATCTTTTGTTGTACATGCGTTTGTACATATGCATTCATGTTCAATTTTATTGAAATCCTAAAACTATTAAGTTCATAATGTTTTACATTCAAAGTTTGGTAGGATTAATATGGACAAGCTATAGGTGTGGCATGTACTTACAATTCTTAGTGTTTTTACATTACATATCTGCCTTGAAATCAGATAAAGCAACCTTGATATCAAAACCGTGCAACACAACACACTGAAAGACAAAGCTACTGTTGCAAAAAAAAAAAAAAAAGTTTGCTGCTGACCACATATGACAAACTTAAACAGACTTGCACGAACAAAACATGAGGAATGTTTCAGCACTTCTTTTCAGTAGCTTTTTAAAAGCCAAACTGCTTTGGAAGCACAAAAAGCACTTCTCCCGAAGACAACAGAAGTGAAACCGTTTATAAATTTTTCCTCTGCTCAGACCTAAATATTATTCCAAAGTGTCATGTGCTACATGAGCTACAGGATGGATGGATGCCAGTGTTTTGCACGAGCATTGCATGTACTTTGCCTTTTGATACTGCTAAAGTCTATTCGTTTTTAATGCACCTTTGCTACAAATCAAAGGAAACAGTACAGAAAATGACATACAAAAAAAGAAAAAAAACTACATGACAGGAAGAGTGGGAGGGGGAAAAAAAAAAAAAAGAGGGTGAAAGAAATAAGAGCCGTAGAGAAAGCGAGTGTGAGAGAACATTTAAAAGAGTGAGAGTGTAAAAGATACTGCAGCTTTTGTTTCAGCACATTTTCCAAACTGGCTCAACCTGAAGGCTGTTTGCAGCAGAGCTGTAGGTCATGTGACCACATGCAATGGCCTGTCATTACCCAGCAGCAACAGCAATAAGGAGGAGGAGCAGAGAGGGGAAAGGCAAGCCTCAACAAGCCATAGAGCTGCTGTTCATGTAGACCAGAAGAGACTCTGACCCACTTTCTCAACATGACTAGTGTGTTGCATTTACAGAGCAAAACTTCTCACAAGTGTCTATTACATTTCCTCTCTTAACCCTTCTGAAACGAAAGGAGGAAACAGGATGTCAATAAAGACAAATAGCAAGAAGTGGGTCACAAGCTGATGTTTCCAGCAGCAGGATGTTGCCCTGTGGTCTGCAGTGTCACTGGAGCATTTATCAGAACCATCATGCTTGCAGAATCAGCATTATATAGTTTTGTGATTATTGTTCTCCATGTAGAGTATAACTGCAGAAAATAATTGTTAACGCAGTTCACAATGATTTTAGATGCCATCATAAAAGTAAAATCAAGAGCTACAACCTTGCCTGGTAGTGTTCTAAGCTACATAAGATGTTTGAGTTTTTTTTCCTTGGAATATACAGGAATCTTTTAAACACCCTAGAAATTACTGGATGAAAACATATTTGCAGATTAATATTTAAAAATCCACGTCCAATATTTTGCACCACCAACCAGATCAATACAACTAGAAAGCAATAGCACACATTTTATACACAAATCCCAAAGCTAAACTAGCAGAGTCAGAGTTTGAATGACACAAAGAAATAACTTACCTGCAGTTCACACCATGCCACCTCCACAGTTGTCTCCGTATCCAATCCTCTATACACAGTTTTGAACGAGCCACGTCCAATCTCAATGTCAAACTTCAAAAATCGTCCATCAGGGGAAGTTCCAACAGCCTTCGTCTCCACTTCCTCGATGTCCAATTGGTCCTGCTTCTCAGTCCCACGCTGCTGCCCTGAATCCACACGACCCTTCACTTTAGCTTCTTCATCCTCCTCCTTATCATTTTTCTGTTTTGTGCCTACACTACTGCCTAACTCCTGCTCTAACGTCTTGCTGTCTGGCTCCAGACATGGTTCTTCCTTTGTCTCCACAACCGGACTGGCTAAAACCACAGGCCTTTGCTCTGCAACGATCTCCTCTTGAACACTATCTTTCGTTCCCTCCACCTTTTCAACAGCGAGCCCATCAGTCACAGAATGGATCTCACTCTCTACTGCGGGTTTCGAATCAGCATTAAGATCATTGGAGGCAGCTGAAAAATCCTGCGGCACATTTAGGAAAACAATCTTGCTAGGAAGCTCCAAAGCTGTTGCGTTTGAGTCACAAATAACACTGCGCCGGACAAATCGGTGCTCAGCTTTCGAGTCCCTCTCCATGGTGTGATGCCGGCGGCGTACTTCGGGACCAATCCGCTCACCCAACTGCGTGTCCGAGTTGGAGCCATTGGAGTTTTTTGAAGCAGGGGACAGGAACTTTACCATTTTCTCTCGAAAACTTTCAGACATATCTATGCTCACACAGTGAGGAGACTCAAAGTCTAGATAACTCTCATACACTTATATACAATAAATTGAGAAATACTTAAATGCCTCTTTTCAACTGGTTTGGATGATCACTTAAATAAAGTCAATGCTCTTACAAACTAAAGAGATTGAGTAAAGCACTGGAAGGGTACTATGAATAAAGAAGGGAGAGACCAGTTCACAGTCTAACACAAACTGATAACAATGAACAAGGGCTTTTAAACTTTGGGCATCCATCGTATGGGGAAATGTAGGCAATGTTCGTCCAACATAAGGTGTGATTTTAAAAGCTGTAATACTTGATGTGCAATTTTGAGTCACCGGGTTGCACAAGGTTGCAAATATCATCCAATTCGGTTTCACTGTAACACAGAAAATAGAATTTATAGTCTTGAGAGAAAATAAAACAATACTAATGTGTGTCATTTATATAGAACCTTTTCTCAAACTCATTAATGTGATTATCCCTGTTGTATCTCTGAGATTTTAGTCCCAATCTGAATCCATCCGGTTTGTATTATTTATAGAATGTGTGTTACTGCACCAGAACAGAGTACACCATATAACAATAAAGATTATGTAGTATCCTGTTGGCAGGAAGAGAAAAAAAAAAGTTTTGCATTTTTTCTGCAGTGCAAAAGTTACGACAGTAAGTGATTGCTCTTGTCAGTCTTTTACCCAAAACCAAAACAAAACAATTTATTGGCAGAGATTAAAAAAAGTTGTATTTCAACAACAGATATCACCTATGTATGTATGTATGTATGTATGTATGTATGTATGTATGTATGTATGTATGAATGGATGCATGTATGTTTCAAGTAACTTACTACTGATCAAGTGTGTCTTGTACCAGAAACTTTTCAACAATCGTTTATGGCGAAACAAATAAGTTGAATTAAAAGTATCATCAATAAATAAGAAAAAATTAAGGTAAAGACAAAGTAGCCATTGAATTTTGGTGTGACAACAATGTGCATTTCCTGAAGACACACCTATCTCTGAGTTATACAGAAATCACTTAAACTGAGTCACAGATGTGTCTGGGAAAACCGATTGGTCTAAACACTTTATTAAACAAATACGCTTTAGATGCAAACAAACATCGAGTACAAAACATCAGAAAGATATCAGTAGTTAAGGAATGAGATACATTGAGATGTTAATGTACATGTAGGAGAGGAAGTGCTCAATTATTGTCCAATGACAATCTAAAAAAATTATAATAATCTGGTTTGAATGAGATCTCTCTCTCTCTCTCTCTCTCTCTCTTCTAAACAACCAGGACCTGGATCACAACTTAAAGTGTATCCACGCTTTTTCATTTTATAACGCTGACACTGGTTGAGCTACATTCATTGTAACTTTGACGCTGTACAACTCGACTTTACAAAGTCATTATAAACCCAAGATTAGATGAAGGCTGGAAAAAGGTAAACGCAGGCACTTTTTGAACCAGCCACATTAATTAGCTGTTAGGTGACACTAGCAATCACAAACCCACAGACCTGTACTTAGCGGATGTGGCGGCTAAAAAAACTTACCTAGCTCGATCGGTCGCTTAATTGCAGTCACTAATAAAAGTCAGGTCAGTCCAGGGGGTCGTAAATAATGAGTATTTACCTGAACACGCAGGCCAATATTAATAGTTGAGTTTACAATGACGGATGAGTTTGGGTAGACTTGCTAAATGGGCACCACTCGAGCTAACGGCTGCCGTTTAATGAATGACCATCACTATTTTTCTGGAAATGTTTTCACTATATAATTGCCTTAGAAGGAGATATATATATATATAAAGAACATAAGAATATTGCAGGTTTCTTCTGTTCTCCCCATAACGCAGACTGGCTAACGCTAACACCCGAACTGCTCGCTCTCGCTAACTAACGTTAGTCAAATCAAACGCAGTTAGCCACAGCTGCTAACCGGAGACATCCTGGGGCACAGGGTGTCATTTTTAGATTTATAATTCGCAGGGTTACAAGAAAATACTGTCAAAAAACAAACGTGTTTAATTATTTCCCCACCGAAAGACAAAAAAAATAAAAAACACTTACCGAAATGATGTGCAAAGTCATTGTCGGTTATCTCCGGTTTCTCCTCGAACGCCGCGCGCGCACACACTGCCGAAAAGTCCCCCAAGCAGGCGAAGTTAACGGCCGTCCTCGAGAACACGCATGTGACGACTCGGAGTCTGCGTCATAGTCCTTTTTCTTTTTTTTCCTTTTTTTTTTCCTTTTACACGCGTGTGTAGTTCATTCGGCGTGACAGGACACCCTACGGAACAAAACCGCCAGGTTCGGCTTTTCACTCTCTGCCTGGTGGAGCCGACTATAACCGAACGGCGGACTTACAAAGTTCGAATGTCACAAGCTGAAACAACGCGACATCTCGCGAGAGTTGCGGCCGTGCACGCGGATTCTTTTGTTGCACGTCTTTTTCGGTTTAATCTCCGTCCTTTATCCAGCAAATGATCAACTAAAAACAAAACACTCATGCAAACGAGTCTCGCGATCTTCATAAACCGCAGACACCAGACAGAGAGTCCGTTTCCGGGCTATTCAAGTGTACACGAGCCGTTTTTCTTTTGCTGCTGTCGCAAGACAAAAGCGCCTTTTGCTACTTATTACAGCGAGTCCGTAAATCAAACGATTTCCACTCCACCGACTTGATTTGGATTTATGGGCGTGCGTTTTATAGCTTTTCCATCTCAGTGCGACACCATAAAACACAGCCGGTTAAAAAACAATCCGCATTCTCCCCTCTCTTCCCTCGAGACAGCCCAAAATAACCTCGAAACGCAATGTGGACACGAGCGCCCCCTCCCGCACAGAGCACCACATAACATGACCACATTCTGGAAATCTACTAAAACAATTAGCCTCCACAACAAAGAAACAGAAATCACGAGTTTATTATATGCAACTGCCACATAACCATAGAACCGAAAAAACTAAATGTTAGCAATCATTTTTTATAGTTCTCAGCCTTAAAATAAATAAGGGAAATGGTGGTCACTATCTACACCTATTTCCCTAGAGAAGGTGCACCTGATTGCAGTCCTGGAAAATGTTTTATTTTCTGTTTTTAAGGTAAAAAATCTCCACAGTAAGACACATAAAATGTGCTTATAATAATATATTTGTGATGTGGTTAGAGATTCTTTTGTTAATTTGCTAGAAGGTGCTTCTTTGTTATTCCTGAAAGAAGTTAAAAGTTGCCTGCTGTGTTGGTCACAAGTGGGCACTACTACCACAGTTACATTTACATTTATGCCATTTCCCCTCATCCAGAGTGACTTACATTTTGTCATTTTTTAATACAACTGAGCAGTTAAGTGTTAAGGTCCTTGCTCAATGGCCCAGCAGTGGCAGTTTGGTAGTTCTGGTATTTAAACTTACAATCTTTTCTTCAGAAGTCGAACATCGTAACCACTTAGCTAACACTTTCCCAAAAATTATGTTAATTTTTTGATGAAATTAAGCAGATATTCCCACAAAGGGTGCTAATAATTCTGCATCCATCTTTACAGTACTAGGTTTCATACTACTTCATGTGGCCCTTATCCAAAGCAACTTACAATTATACATACACACCTGAGCAGGTGAGAGTTAAGGGCCTTGCTCAGGGGCCCAGTAGTGGTAGCTTAGTGGTGCTGGGATTTGAACTGATGATTTAAGATTACAAAGTCTAACATAATATCCACTGAGCTAACACCTCTCCCAGTTACAGGGGCTTTTAACAAAAAGGAAAAAATGACAGCATAATGAATAACTGACTGGTTTTGCTGTTAACTTTCTTTGAACTATAATGACTATATTCTTCTTCTTCTTTTGGCTGCTGCCAATAGGGGTCGCCACATCACATCATCGTCTTTATACTACTCTCTCCTCTACATCTGCCTCTTTCAAACCAACAGCCTGTCTTTCCTTACCACATCCTTAAACCTCCTCCTTGGCCTTCCTCCTTTCCTTTTTCCTGGCGGTTTTATCCTCAGCATTCTTCTACCGATATGCCACATGTCCCGCCTCTGCACATGTCCAAACCATCTCAATCGGCTCTCTCTCACTTTGCACTACATGCGCGGTTCCTCTAATAAACTCGTTTCTAATCCTGTCAATCCTCATCACTTCAAATGAAAATCTCAGCATCCTCAGCTCTGCTACCTCCAGCTACTCCTACTGACTTTCATTCCCCTTCTCTCCAGCACGTACATCCACCTCTCCAGGCTCTTCTCAACCTGCTCTCTACCTACAATATCTGATACCTACGATATCATCCGCAAACATCATAGTCCATTGAGATTCCTGTCTGTCCCAGTCAGTCAACCTGTTCATCACCACTGCAAACATGAAAGGGTTTAGAGCCGATCCCTGATGCAATCCCAGTAGTAACTAAATAACTATCCTATTAACTATATAAAGGAACATAGACCTCCACAAATGTGTTACTAGCTGTGTGTGTGAGCTGAGCTTTCTCACAAATATAATATAATTTCACTTTGCATGCTTTACTCTGTTTTGTTGTTTTGTGTATAGTGCATTGTCTATAAGTTTTAATAAGATATAGAGTGAATATATACAATATATTGACAGATAGTTTTCTTTGCGATTAATTGCATGATTGTCATGGGTTAACTCGTGATTAATCGCACCTTAATTTTTTATCTGTTCTAAATGTACCCTAAATTAATAATTCTTAAGTTTTTTATACTCGAATCAACATGGTCATAATAAACATACATTTGCATAAAGCATGCATATTTGTCAATTTTATCAGTAAAACCAAACTTAACATAAAGCATAAAGTCAAAATATTCTTGTAAATGTTTTAAATTAGTTAAATCACCAGGACACATAACTTTTTCTATGTTTACACACAAACGGTCTTAATTGCCGAATGTGTGCATCATGGCGAATTCTGGTGATCGATTCAAAACTTGGCGCATTAGTAAAACAAATGTTTAGTGATTAAAAATAATCTTTGGTAGAGTGAAGAAAGGATATAATGAACAGCTGTGTGTTGCAATGAAGGTTTGCCTTTTTTAATATTTATTTATTTACAGTTTTTTAAAAAATGGTCAAACAGAAATGCACACTGCATTAACCGTGTTAATAAAAATTGTACTATTAAAATGAATTTGCATTAATGCATTATTAACGCGTTTATTTTGACAGCTCTTATATATATATATATATATATATATATATATATATATATATATATATATATATATATATATATATATATATATATATATATATATATACACACACACATATACTGTATCTGTGTGTGTGTGTGTGTGTATGTGTGTGTTTGTGAATGTGTTTGTGTGTATTCTATATTTTCCAGTCTCATTCCTGCTTTTTAAATTAGAAGCTTTATATAAACACCATTTAATCCACATTTAACAAAGTGGTTGAGTGCATCAGTTTTCTTATAATCTTTTAAAACTCCCTTCACCTTTCCTCACTCTGATGATTTTTTTTCTTACTGTTTATATTTTTTCATACTCTTTCTATCCTTCTCTCTCTCTCTCTCTCTCTCTCTCTCTCTCTCTCTCTCTCTCTCTCTCTCTCTCTCTCTCTCTCTCTCTGCCTCTGCATCCTATCTGCCATTCTGCTTTTTCACATTAAATGTTGGGATTAATGTTATTATGTTTTATCTGCATTCCCTTTTCAGCTGTGGGCTAAATTTTGTGTATGAAATCGCAGTTCTGTGGTGCAGAGCTACTGGAAATGAATAGTTGGCTGATTTTGTTTTGTCACTTGCTAGTGTAAATACACTTCTGAGTCATCATTTTATACATTTGCATATTTTCAGGTATACCAACCATCTAGGTGCGGTTTGCAAACTTACAATTACAGACCAAATTTGTAAGAATTTCTCAACCCCGTTCATTACTAGAAAACCACTACTGTATATTAACCACCAGTAATCAGATCAAGTCAAGTCAAGAAGCTTTTTATTGTAATTTCTTCCATATATAGCTGACGCAGTACACAGTGAAACGAGTCAACTTCCTCAGAACCCTGGTGCTACATTTAACAACATAAAGCTACATAACAGAACATAGAGCAAAAACTAAAGTAAGTTCCTCGCCATATAAAGTGCACGTGTGCAACCAAGTGCAGACAAAAAACAGTGCCGACAGATTTGTCCCACCTCATGAAGATTATAGACCTTTAAAGAAGTGGATGCCAAGCCAGCAAACGTTCTGAACCATATTGAGACGTACAAGCAGATTTGCATTTTGGATTCAAGTTTATGTAGAGTTTGGACATTGGACCTCTTTGAGTGTTTAAAGGCTCTGGCATGGAGATGCTGGTGTTGGATCTATGATGATCTCATCTGATGAGCTATTTTATGAGTTTCTCAGTAGCTCCTGGTTCCATAATGTCAACTGACTGTATGACTGTAGAAAGGACATTACTCACAATGCTTACATGCTCATGTTAGTTCTCAATCCCTGGTGTTTTGTATTGTTTTAAGATTCACACTCTTAATATCACCCAAATGAGAATGGGTTCCCCTTTTGAGTCTGGTTCCCCTTTAAGGTTTTTTCTTCATAGCATCTAAGAGAGTGTTTAGTTCCCCCAGTCGCCCCAGGCTTGCTCATCAGGGATAAATACACATCATTCACCTGTAAAGCTGCTTTAAGACAATGTAAATTGCGAAAAGTGCTTTAGAAATAAACTTGACTTATCTTGACTTGACAGACAACACGACAGTGTGGGACCGATACACCAGACACAGCCTTCTCAGGAAGTAAAGGTGCTGGGCTTTCTTGGTGATGGAGCTGGTGTTGAGTGACCAGTTGAAGTTCTCCACCAGATGTACAGCTAGGAATTATATGCTTCTGACGATCTCCATGGAGGATCCATCAATGATTAGTGGAGAATGGCGACTCTGTGCTCTCCTGAAGTCAACAACCATCTCTTTGGTTTTGTAAACGTTCAGAGACAAGTTGTTGGCTCTGCACCAGGCTATTAACTGTTTCACCTCCTCAGTTGTAAGTCAGCAGAGTGAACAGTAGTGCTCAGTGTGGTGGTGCTGGGGATGTTGTTCTTATCCAGACTGACTGAGGTCTCCCAGTTAGGAAGTCCAGGATCCAGTTGCAGACGGTGGTGTTCAGGTACAGTAGGCTCAGCCTCTCAATCAGGAGCTGAGGGACGATTGTGTTGAATGCTGAACTAAAGTCTATGAACAGCATTTGTACGTGTGTGTCCTTATTTTCCAGGTGAATTAGGGCCAGATGGGGGTTTGTGGAGATGGCATGGTCTGTGGAAGGGTTTGGACGATATGCAAACTGAATGGGGTCCAGTGATGGTGGAAGCTGGGTCTTTATGTGCCTCATGACAAGCCTCTCGAAGCACTTAATCATGATGGGTGTGAGTGTGACGGTGGGACGATGGTCGTAGACTTGAGGCACGTAGGAACAACGGTGTTGCTCAGGTAGAAGTTGAAGATGTCAGTGAAGACATCCACTAGCTGTTCTGCACATTCCCTGAACACTCTGCCAGGAATGTTGTCTGGTTCAGCAGTCTTCCATGGGTTAACTCTGCATAGCGTTTTCCTCACTTCAGCAGTGGTTATACAGAGAACCTGGTCACTGGGAGGATGGGTGGTCTTCCTTGCCTCCACGCTGTTCTGCACCTCAAACCGGGCGTGGAAGTCGTTCAGCGCACCTGGAAGGGGGGCATCACACAAGTACTAAAATTCACCTTTTTATTTTTACTGCAGTAGTAATATCTTGCCATAGTGTTTATTTATTATACACTGTACTGTGAATCTTGTGTACCTCTGAAAAATATTTAAAGTAGATAATTGAACCTGAAGGGCATTCATGTAGTTATCTAATTGAGTCAGATTGTGGCATGGATGTTGGTACCAGAAAAATGGTTTAAGTATTTAATAATCAATTTAGAGATTGTACTTTGCAAAAATCTGAAGATATCAGCATCTCATCCCAAACCAGCCCATCAGGTTCCAGCATCCATGCTACAGTCAAAGTCACAGAGATCACAGTTTTTAATAATCCTGATGGTTGGTGTGAATATTAACTGAATCTCTTCACGAGTACCTGAATGCTTTTATGCATTATGCTGCTGCTTAATGATTGACTGATTAGATAACTGCATGCATGTTCTTAATAATAAAGTGGTTGGTAAACGCACATGTGCGTTAGGGTAGTTTAAAGCAAGTCAGTCTGCACACTACAAAATGACAGACTGTATTTATTATATATGGTAATGTGAAACCTTTACAAATATTTACAGTACATAATTGCACCAGAAGGACCATTGATGTATCTATGCACCATGCATTTATCTAATTAGCACTATGCAAAAAAAAATGTATGTAGATACATCAGGATGAAGAAAAAAGTCTGAGCCTGTTTGCAGCATAGATGTTGGAACCTGAAGAACTGATTAAGTATTTTTGTATTTTTTATAAACACTCTAAAGATTGCCCTTTGTGAAAGTGCCCTTTGTGAAAATCTTTCAGTCAATCCAGCCCATCTAATTCTAACATCCACGCCACAGTGAAAGTCACAGAGATCACACTTTTTTTCTTACTCCTGTTGGTTGATGTGAATATGAATTAAATCCCTTAACGAGTGCCTGATTAATTGTATGCATTATGCTGCTGTCACATGATTGCCTGATTAGAGAAGTGCATGCATGCATGTGCACTTGGACAGGTGTTTTTAATACAGTGGACGGTATGTGAGTGCATACGTGTAGTAATCCGCACGCTACAAAATGGCGGCTCCTCACTCCGTGGTCCCCTGCGTGGAATTGATAATATATGACGTAAGCCCGGCCCACTCAGATGAGGCAGCCGGACGTCGCGAGCGCGCAGCGTAGGCGTTACGTCACCGAGCTCCTTCCATCCCTGATGGGAAAGGATGCTGCTAATGTCTGCATGTAAAGAAAAATAATAATTAAAACAAAATCAAGCAATACAAGAGAAATAGGCGTCTCCTCCTATCAGGGCGCTGTTTGAACGCTGCAGGCTGCAGAGCGTGGATTTCAACCCATGGATTAAAACAACAGATGGTAATTTGATTTTTGCAAAGAAATTGATTTTGCTATTATGTCTGTGTTCGGATACATTGCGATAAATGAAATGAATGTCCATGGTTATTTTGTGTACGGAAAATCAATCGAAAATTTTTTTTATTAGGCAATAATGTAATTGTCTTAAATATTATTCACGTTTATTGATAGAATGGGTTTTTTTTTTTTTTTAAGGCGTGAATAACCTTTTATAAGCAATCAAACTAGTACAATGGTAGATGGCTGGAGAAGGGCATGGGGAGGATGCTTGTAGCTGAATAATTAAACAAAGGTGATAGTAGAGAGCTGGGACAATGTGCACTATTAAATAAAAAAGCCCTTTAAGGAATTAGGAAAATGTGTAGGTTAGAGCGCGCGCTCGTGTTTGCGCATCTCGCGCGTCTATCCGAGTTTTCGAGCTCACGCCTAGATATATTCTATATATAAGAAGCATGATGGCATCCGACATGGAACTGGTGACTTGCATGTCTGTTTGAACGGACAGCAAAAAAAAAAAAATCTGTATCTGAACGCGACATTGTAAAATTTGTGATTTATTGCACGCTTTAATATGTGAATACTTGGAGCACGAATACGGCGCAACCCCACCTTTTCTTCATTGCATAGCCGTCACCTGGTGGTGGGTAATCTAGATGTATTTCGAGAGGGGTGACCTAAAATGTTGCAAAAAAAAAAAAAAAAAAAAAAAAGAATTAAAAATATACAATGTTTCGTGATGAGCTGAAACATTTAGCAAATTGTAATTGTGATATTATTGCTAGTAAGTGTGTATTTAAACATCAATGCCATAGCTTAGGCCTTAATATTATCTATTAAAAAAAAAAGGTTTAAATGCCCATCTGTCTACATTCAGCTCGAACAAAGGTGTGGGCTTTTCAACCCAGTGACCCACATGGCAGTGATACTTTGGCATGGCATTTTTTTATATCCAGGCTGTACCTTTTTTATTTCTGCAGGGCACAGTAGGTGTTCCACATTAGCTTCGAACAGACAGTCCTCTCCCAGACGAAGGAAAGGAAATCTGCTGTTCTTGTACAAAGAAGAAGGCAAGAGTACGTCTTTACATGAAAGAAGAATGATTCTTTGTTAACAGCTTGGGTGTGGTACATATTTGTCCTATCTTCACTTTGTCTACTGGTTGTAGTCTGTCTGTCAGGATGTACGGCAGCTCTCGCTCTGTGAGCAAAATGGATGGCAACCACAGTGGGAATCGGAACAGCCAGGGTAACTCAGGCCGATCTCCACGGCTGCCACGCTCACCCCGAATGGGACACCGCCGCACTAACAGCATGGGGGGCAGTGGTGGTGGGCCTGGTGGCCCTGGGGGGAAAACTCTTTCCATGGAGAACATCCAGTCACTCAACGCTGCTTATGCCACATCTGGTCCCATGTACATGAGCGACAACGAGGTTGCTCTTGCCACCTCCTCCGACATCCCGAAAAGTGGCATGGCAACCGGACGATTTGGTGGGAGCATCCCATATGGTGTACGTGGAACAGTCACTGGGAGCACGCCTGACATGGCCATGGTACCTACTGTGTCCACAGACTCCATGAGCTTTGGAGGAGAGCTCCATACAGCTTCCACAGTGCCACATTCGTTGCGCCAGGCCAGGGACAACACCATTATGGAGTTGCAAGCGCAGCTGAAGGAGGTGTTGAGGGAGAATGAGCTCATGAGGAAGGAGGTGGAAGTGAAAGAGAGCAAACTCAGCTCATCCATGAGCTCCATCAAGACCTTCTGGAGCCCTGAGCTTAAAAAGGAAAGGGCACTCCGCAAGGATGAGGCCTCCAAAATAGCTGTGTGGAAGGAGCAATATCGTGCCATTCAAGATGAGACTCAGGTGAGGCGTATGTGTGTGTGTGTGTGTGTGTGTGTGAGGGTGGGTTTCTGGGACTTATTTTGATACTATAATGATAGTTGATGCAATTAAGGTTGATGTCCCTAAATCATTTAATTGCATACCTTTGGCATACTTCTTGACATTATGTTAAAAGAGCCTTTGCGTTAGGTTATATCAAGACACTAATTATTATTTTTTTCATATGCTGTGCTGTTTAATTGTTGTTCAAAACCAGACTAATAAAATGTCTATATAAACTATTTAATAAGAAAATCCAGCCCTGAAAATGATTGACAAGTGTCAATGTTATTTTAAAAGAATTTCTCTCAGTTGGTATTTTAATAATATAAATGGAAAATCCTCTCTATATATCTTAATGCTCTGATTTCTGTTCAATTGGCTTGAGATCTGATGGCTGTGAATTACATAGCATATGATTGACATTGTTTTTTTGCTAATCAAACCATTCAGTGAGCCCTCATACTTCGTAGACGGTGTGGAGTTATCTTTGAATAGACTATTGCTATCAGGATAGGAATGTTCATCATAACATATAAGTGATCAGTCACAAGAATTTGCAGCGTAACCGTAAAGGGCACGTGAGAAAGAAAACCATGCCAGCAAAATCCCACACACAGATAACAGAGCCACCTTTTTTTTCTTTGATTCATTCCTGTTTGTAGTTCTAGCATTGGCAATGTAAGGATGTATGGAGGTGCATTTAGAAGAAATTCAAGTTTGATAGCCAGAAAACAATGGTAAGCAGATATGCAATGAGAAAGAAAATTATAAGGTGTCATCCCAGTCACACAATTTACAGCATGGCTGCTGCTTTTATTTTCTTAAAGTAGACATTAATAAAACCGCCATATTGCTGTAAAGATAATGCAGTAATAACTGGTTAATCACTGATTTTGATTTACTGTATTGCTTGTAACAATAGTGTATACATTTGCCACCCCTACTCTTTCAGTAAGACATTCATCTTGATCTAAAAAAAACCCCACCACCCTGAAACATAATAAATATTGACATATTTCTGATTTATGTTTAGTGATAAGCACTTCTGTGAATTCTGAGGAAAAAAATAAGCCCAAACATAAAGGAATAACAGTCAGATTTCACTTCTCAGCTCATAAAAAAGAAGAAAAACTTTCTTTTTTACTAACAAGAAATACAATGTGGAAATAGTGGAACCAACAAACATTGGATTCAAAGTTCCACAATTCAATTCAGCGGTTTAAGTATAATTCTTAGTTAATATTAAATGTATTATTATTAGTCTAATCATTGAAAACTGATCTGTGAGATGATATGTAAGAGATAATGCTGCATTCGTGGTGCCATGTAAGTGTTAATTTGCAAATTGTAAGTTGCATCTTTCAGATAAAGGCGTTCGAAGTGCAAAGTAAAAAAAACAACAACAAAAAACATGGATGCCTTAATGAAAGTGTGCTTGTTTGCACTGTAAAAGAACGTGAAGCTCATAAAAAAAACTACTTTAACTTCAGGCCTGAGTGGCTATTATTTATGTTTTAGACTAAAATAACAGTATAATAACAACAACAGTTAAAAACATGGGTAGCTTAGCAACAAGCCAGCTGGTGAATGTTGCTGAAAACTCTTACGTTGGTGAAATTTTACACTTTAGACAATCTTTGTTTTGTAGAGCTTTGGTATTTCCTAATGGTGTACATGGATTTGACCCAATGCTTTGACTGACCTTTGGACTGTATTCTTATAGGACTTCGGCCACTCGAGAGTACTATAAACAATTTAGGCTAAAAGTCCAACAGTGCTTAGCAGCAATAAATAATTAAGAGATGGTGACAAGTTTCAGCCATTTCTTTGATCGCAAAACATACTCAATTCTGCTGTTTACAGAACTAAAGATGATTTTAAGCATGATTATTTTCAAAGCTTAAACACTCACTCTTTGATAACAAAAGATTACATTAACAAATAAATATAAAAATGGAACAGAGATATTGCTAAATGATCAAGTTAAATGTTACATGCAAAAATCTATAAAATTATTGACATTGCTTGTCCTAGCCTGTGTGTTTAAATAAAACATGATAACACAGAACAAATTCCTAAATGAAAAAGGTTTCACACATCCAGTCACATAATTGTGTGACACATCCTGAGTCACATCCATCAGTCTCAATTCTATAAGATGATTTTTTAGAACATGGCAAACATTGATAAATAAAATTATTACCACAATAAAATTAATAATTGTATATATTTTTAGGTCAGTTTTCCCAAATGTTCCTTTCCTTATTTCCGAAATTATGCTTAATTAAAAAATAAGATAAGATAAGATATACCTTTATTCGTCCCACAGTGGGGAAATGTTTGTTACAGCAGCAAGAAAAAATAAAGAGAAATAAATGCAAATATATAAAAGAATAGACAAATTGACATACTATAGTATACAAGTATATACACATATACATGTTTCAAATGTACAGAAATGTTGATGCAACTGTTTTCCTTTAAACACCTTTCTTAATATCTCCACATGGCATGTTTATACTTGACACTGATACTTTATTTTGTAAGAGCTTTGTTATTAGAAATTTAAACTGAACATATTGCCAATTCTTCCAGACAACTGTTTATATGAATGTCTTATTGTTTAAAACCTCATATTCATTGTTTGACATTATACTAAAAACAGAAAAAAAACGTCTATAGAGTGAAAGTGAGAGAATTTATTCCCCAACCTTCCAAAAAACAAACAACTTTCCTCCCTTGTGTAATGAGAATAAGGGTCTGGACTGGTCCTGACATGCCTATTTACTCCTGCTTCACACACTACATGGTGCTAATTTAATGTCCTACTGTCCCACTGAGTGATAGATAGTTCATTTATAGCTTTAGTCTATAGGAACCTGACTTAAAAGGGGAACCCATCTTTATTTGGGTGATAATTGAAGATGACTGTTTGCAGTTTTTTGGTCCTCCTTATGAATCTCAGTAATATTGTGCTCTATGCTCTTTTCTCTCTGCCACCGTGCACTGAGCCCTCTCGTTTTTAGTGATTAGTCTTAAACTGGGATTTGCAGCAACATGGCTGTCTTGTCACATCCACATACAAATGGGCATCATGCAGAAAGCTAATGATGGCTGTGTAATTTGGTGGGATAGGCATTGTCTTGCTGCTCAGTTTCAGTTAAAATTACACAGATATTTTTTAGAGACATTATATGTGAACCCTAATTAGTACTATGTGCTATTTAGCGAAATGCTTATTTTGGCTTAATTAAACCTTACCATTCAATATACAGTAAATGAAAGTGTGTGTGATTTAGTAATTGTGCAATAACTGGTTTTCTGTTGCTGCACTTGATAATCTCTAATCTGACAGGTGAATAAATAAAGGTAAAGATTTTGTTGCCCACATGTAACAGTCAGGAAGAAGGGTTTATTATTGTTTATCTTTATATTGTTTTTCCTAAAAATTTCATGCTCTCAGTATCCTTGCCTTAAAATGAACTGTTCTCCATTATGTATGGTAAATAATCCATGGTTTTCAGATGGCCCACATGGGGGCTCTATCCTCCCTCTTCTCTGCCTCACTAAACCACACCATACACACCCTGCATCTGCCCACCACAATAACACTTGCCCGGCTTCCACACTGAATTCATCAGCTATTTTTTAATTCTTTGTTCAAGTTTAAATTCTTTTTTTTTTTTTTTCCAGATGTTAAATGTGATGAAATAGACAAACAATACAATATAATAGAATATATGCCACATCCATCTTGGGAATTAAGTCTACGACAGATAAACCATTGTTTAATTTTGTATGCGGCCATCTCAAGAGACTAGGTGAATATGCACTGTAAATGTCTGCTGTTTGGAGAGGTATAAATCTCTGGTTTTCAGTGCATTCAATCTATTTGAGAAAGTAAAAGATATGCAGCTGTGATTTATGGCAAGCTCAAGCATTTTTCCTTACAATTACCTTTTAGCTGATTTTATATGGGCAATTGTTATACCATATATATTTATTTACTTTCATTTGCAATTAAAATTATACATTTTATAAATCCCTGTAATTCGTCTTTTGATTGATAGGGCCACGAATATGGGCATGTATATCTTTTACATACAAATATCACAAAATTTCAGAGAAGATAGAAGTAACAGGAATGATTTTTTTTATTGTAATGGTACTGTTTTGAATGTAAAACTACATAATACTTTAGGAGAGTGTAAGACTTAAAAAGATTATTGACAGAAAGTAATAACTACTTTCACATATTAATTATATGTCTGGTAAGGGAAGGAGGAGTGCCCAGTGGGAAATGAGAACAGTACAAATTGATTTATTTACTAGCGTTGTCCTTCTGTCTTATCCATGACAGCACCTCCAGACCACAGTGCAGGCGCTTCAGGCTGAACTGCGCATCCAACGTGATCTTAACCAGCTGCTCCAGCCGCCTGGGGAGCCGCTCACTCTTGAGCCGGGTGAGGATCAAGAAAGGCAGGCTCGTGAGCTTGTCCTGCTCCGCCGCACCATTCAAGAAATGGAGCTGCGGCTGGAGACTCAGCGGCAGACGCTGGTTGCACGTGATGACTCTGTCAAGAAGCTCCTGGAGATGTTGCACAATAAAGGGCCATCAAGCAAGTCCAGCGAGGAAGACCACGAGCTCACGTGCCGCCTAGCCGACGCTGAGATGCATGCACATCACTTGGAGAACCTGCTGGAGCAGCGGGATAAAGAGATGGTGGCTTTGCGAGAAGTGAGCAACACAGCAATTCATATTAGCTTGTTCCTATGCTCATGCAATGTAGAATTTTTGCATAAAAAATACTGAAAAACTAATTGAAAGAGGAAATGAGAAATGTACAAAAAAAAAAAAAAAAAAAGTTTTTTCTTACAAAACATTGGTCATCCTTTTATCTAAAGGGGTTAAAGTGCATTTGGGAAACAGGAAATCTCCAGGGAAGCTTATTTGCTTTTATAGTACTGTGCCAATCACAAGACTCTAGCACAGTGATAGAGTGTTAAGCCAAATTCATAGCTCAGGCGCAGTTTCCCCTGAAGGTTTGATGACACATCTGAAAGCTCTATTTCTGGCTATGGTATGAACAAAGTGCCAGGCATGTGCCTCTTATTTGCAGGAGCTGCACCGGCGCCTTGAAGGGACCCCAGAGTCTACAAAAACCAAAGCTCTGCAAACTGTCATTGAGATGAAGGTAGAGCATATGTCCACTTTGGGCAAAATTACTTAAATCCTTCAAATTCTTTCATTCAAACCTAACATTCTTCACTCTCATAAATACATACCTTACCGATTAGATTCTTTATAGATACCAAATAAAATTCATTAGCATGTATAAGTGAGTAATGAACTGGACATTAACGAGACTGATGATGGATCATTGTTTTAGATTTGGAAAAAATAAGTAATCAAATAGTTATTAAAGTATTCTATTTTGTTCACAACCATGCCTACCCTGCTCTGCCAATAAGAGATGAAGCAGGGTGGGTGAGATCGTGACAAAACACCCTGAATTGTTTTTTTTTTTTTGTTTTTAAGTTCCACAATTGTTTGGTTTAATGTACACAGTTTAGCATACATAAATCTCCTAAATGCAGTGGACACAGTACAGAACATTGTATTCATGTTCCCGATGTCAGATGTGTGGTTTTGTTAGTCTTTTATGCATGTGTTGCATATGTAAAGGACTCACAGATCAGCTCTCTGGAGCGAGGGCTCAGGGAGCTGGAGGACCAGGTCATGATGCTACGCTCTAGTAACATGCTCACTTGCGAGGAGCGACAAGAGGAGGTGAAGCAGATGGAGGTTTACCGAAACCACACTAAGTTCATGAAGAACAAGGTATTTTTCCTCAATTGTGACAGTCATGCTGTGTTGTATATCCTTGAAAAGCTTCATTTCCTCTTTAATTAAACTGGCATATTTATACTATAAATTATAATGTTCTCCAAAGCTTATAACAACAGCACTGAAGTGCCCCAGTAGCACTATGTTGTCAGGGAGGCACCTTCCCTTACACATACAGACAGACATCAATTATAGTTTCTTTCTCAAAAAATTGTGCAATCTTCTTCTCCACTGAGAAAAATACCAACTCTGAGGCTCTCAGTCTGGCTCTGGTGAATATTCTCATACCTTTCTTAAAGGCTGCTTCCAGAGAGAATTTTGACGTAGGAGAGAGTCCACTCCTGATTTGGAATTTACCATGCTGCTTTTTCTGTGTGTGAATGTAATGCAAACTCACACACAATCCTAGGTTATTTCCATTTTTTAATATATAATTCTAGTTCATCTAAAATGTTCATCACATGTCTGCTGCATGACTGGCATTGCACCTGACCCTACAGGTGAAGAGTTCATGCGATTTCTCTATGTTGCTATTTTATGAACTACTAGGACACCACTCACAAACTTTGTTCCATGGTGGGACACGGTAATCCCAATCCTGCAGGGTATACTTTTGTACTTGCTAAGGAAGGCTTTTAGCATTGCTTTTGGGCTGATGTCTTTCTCAATTTTGTTCACCATTAAGCTTTCATTAACATGGGGTTCACAGGGTACACAAGCTCCTTGGCAATGTCAAGGTTTTTGTCTATAAATAGAGTTTGTTTTAAATCTTACATCATTACTAACAGCATCTTTTAAAATACGTGTCAAATAATGGAAAAATATTGTAATTTCCTCTATTCCTTTATTATCTTGTCTTAAACATATTGTTATTTGTAACTTTGACTGAATGATCTTCTATGAATCAGATGGACCAGGTGAAGCAGGACCTCTCTAGGAAGGACACCCAGCTCCTTGGCCTGCAGACCAAACTTGAGACGCTTACCAATCAGTTCTCTGATAGCAAACAGCATATTGAGGTGCTCAAAGAGTCCCTGACTGCCAAAGAACAGCGAGCTGCTATTTTACAGACAGAGGTAGGAAACAACCAACACAAACGATTTATCCTTAAGATTTACTTTGGACTGATTAACATAATCTCTTAGGTGGATGCCCTGAGGTTGCGTCTTGAGGAGAAGGAAACGCTGCTGAACAAAAAGAGCAAGCAGATCCAAGACATGTCTGAGGAGAAAAGCACACTAAATGGCGAGATACATGATCTTAAAGACATGCTGGAAGTCAAAGAACGAAAAATCAATGTGTTACAGAAAAAGGTTGGAATTGACATTTTAATGTTGTTCCTGCAATGACTAAGCTGTTTTCATTTATATGTGAATAAAAGTATTTATATGATGATTTTCTAGATTGAGAACCTGCAGGAGCAGCTGAGGGATAAAGAAAAACAGATGAGCAGCTTGAGAGAAAGAGTGAAATCTCTGCAGACTGATACTTCGAATACAGATACAGTTCTCAGCACCCTGGAGGACTCGCTGGCTGAGAAGGTGACTGGCTGAGTTGCAACCAAAGAATCATGTATAGTTGATACATAGGAAATTAAAATTATTGTTCATAAAAGATTTCTGTAACATAAACGTTTACGGATAAGCGGGAGAGAATGAATGAATGAATGAATAAACGTTTAATGCTAAGCAGGTCACTTAAAGTGTTACTCCAAATCTAAACCCATTTATTCATTATTAAAGGAACGAATCATCGAGCGGCTGAAGGAACAGCGAGATCGGGAGGAGCGGGAGAAGGCAGAGGAGTTGGACAGCAGTAAGAAAGAGCTAAAAGAGCTTAAAGAGAAAGTGAGCTTGCTGCAAGGAGACCTTTCAGACCGAGAAGTGAGTATTTTAAAGATCCAATTTTAGGCTCCAGTTTGCCTACATGGTACTCTTTCTTTTTGAAAGTTAATAAAATAAATTAATAAAACAAATTTCATTACTGTAAATTGTTAAAGGACCTGGAAAAAGCAGAAAGGGGATGCTGAAAGCAAGTGTGTCAAATCATTGTGAACTTTATTACAACAAAAGCAGAATAGTCGGAATACTGTGAAGGGGTCAAGAGACAAGATGGCAGGGATATCACTAGTGAATGCTATAAAAAAGCAAACAAGCAACAATAAATTCAAAATGACTAAACACAGAATACTGAACTCAAATTAAAAAAAAATAATTAGACAAATAAGGTTTTATGGAAAATATCAGACAGAACCAGGTATAAATAGAAGAAAGATTTAATACAGAACAGAGGAACTCAGTAAGGCAACAAATAAATGACAGGACAGCATTGAAGACAGAACTATAACTAAAACATGAGCATGTGTTTGTAAGCAAAAACATAAAATGAAAGCAGTGTGCGGCTCATTGGGAAACGCAGAGTGCACTAAGAAGTGGAATTTGTGTGACACAACTATTCACCGAATGGACAAATGCAAACACATCGCATTAACCATTCAATAGAGGGTTCACTATGAACTTCAAATATAAACTAAACTATGCTGTCAGTGAAGACTGAAAATGCTTGAATCGAACGCCAAAAACATCTTGGAATTTTTAAATGGAATAAATGTGCAGTAAATTTACTGCCTTCAGTCTCAGCATATGCACAGCATATAAACCATGCTGAGATTAAAATTCCACGAATGAAACAGTTAACTGCTGGCAGTTTTTAGAAAGTTCAGCCTAGAATTAAGCTTAATTTATGTCACTCTATTTCATTAATGTCTGGGCAGAATTCTTTGCTGGACCTTAAAGAGCATGCATCGTCCTTAGCCTCATCTGGGCTAAAAAAAGACTCCAAACTGAAAACTCTGGAGATTGCCCTTGAGCAAAGGAGGGAAGAGTGCTCAAAACTGGAGAACCAGCTTAAAAAGGTAAGAGAGATTCAGACAAAGATTATGTTAGCGAGGGAGGAATGAATGTTATTACTATTTGGCATTGTGATATAATTGGTTATGGTGGAATTTAGAGAGGATAATGGCATAGACAGAGTTCAATGGTAAGATTATCTATAATAATCATACTGTTCACATATGGCTTATCCATTCAGGCCCAGAACGCAGCTGTTGAGGCACAGGCCAACTCAGAGCTCTCTAAGCGAATTGCCTCACTAGAAGCTGATGTAGTCAGGCACAGAGAGGAGTCTGGGAAGGCCCAGGCCGAAGTCGACCGACTGCTAGAGATCCTACGCCAGATGGAGAATGAGAAGAATGACAAAGACAGAAAAATCAATGAGCTTGAAAGGTCAGGAAGCTCATGTTGACGTTCATGTTAAAAGTGATAATTCGTCAGAGTCTGATCAGTGTCTCTGTGAAAACATGTCTTTGTTTGCTTTATCTGCAGTGCAAAAGCATTTATTATATTTAAAATCATTTTCTGTCCGTCTGTTTCATTTTAATGATGTTGCTCTTTTTACTAGAGCACCTTTCTCTATCTTAAATTTAAAACAGTTTCTGCACTTGCTGAGTGGTGTTTAAACTTTTGCTTTTGTCTCCCTTCTTTTCAATTTGTCACCTGGACTTCTGCACGAAGTGTGGCTTCCAGGTTAGTACGCACAGTACATGTGCATCTTAACTTTCATTCATGCTCAGATCGTGCCACTGATAGTCATCTAACTAAAAGTGTTTGTACATATTTTTTTTAACCTTTAATCCTCAACCACACCGAATTTGTTATAACACAGCATTAAATAAATAATTTTGTGAACACATTTTATTGAGTTGCATCTCCAAACCTTGATATATAGTAATGAGAGTATTTAAGATGATATTCATTACATATAGTAATGATCATGCTTATCCTGCTCAATCCTCTTCCAGGCAAATGAAAGAGCTGGGCAAAAAACTGCCTGGAAAACACAGGGAGCCGGCTGGCAAAGGCCGCAGTGCCAATGATGGCCCACAGCAGGTGAGAAGAAGAAAACACAGTCGTCAATTTTAACGACCGAATCCAAAACAGCTTGGCCCTAAACACAGTAAAGCCAATAAGAGAGCTATTGTGAGTTCAGTAATAGGTTTTGCACTTTTGGAAACTGTATTTTTTTATACCAGGAGACTTTGAGGCAGAAGGCAGAGCGCATTGAAGAGCTGGAAGAGGCACTGAGGGAGAGTGTGCAGATGACAGCAGAGAGAGAGATGGTGTTGGCACAGGAGGAGGCGGCACGGACTCACCAGGAGAAACAGGTATAAAAAAAAAAAATAGAAGGACCGTTATGTTAAAATCCCACATATACTACATAAATGTATACAAAATATGTTCTATATACAAAATATGTTTTGTACATATTTTGAGTTTTCGTAAAAATTTTATATAACTATGGTCATTGTTGTAGTGTAGTGAGTGAAAGAATAAAGTCACTAGAAAAGGCAGTGAAAATGAGGCTCTTCGAAGGGTTGCATGATAGTGTGATGAGCTTGAAAGTGCAGGAGAGCCAAAGAGTTAGTCACTGTTCCTCCAAATAGAGAGGATGCAACTAAAAAGGTATGTTCAAATAGATGAATCTTTTAAATGTTTCCCAGATTCCTAGGTCTCTAGAACTTAGAAACTTGCTTTCAAAGAGAGGTGGAACACTATGAAAACTGCTCAGTAAGTTTCACATACAGTTCTGGATCACAGTATACTTGCTTACAGCTGTAATAGGATTATAGTACAGTACATTACATAAGGACACTGCAGTGACTCTGGGAGTAACAAATGATTTAATAAGACATATCAGTGTAATATTTTGAAAATATACTCTGATGTTTACATGGTATGGATGTTCTTCAGATACCGTATTGCCTATTTATGGTATAATCATCTTGTTTTAATATATCTTCGAACTTTCTTTCTCAGAACAACTAAATAAAAATAGACAAATAAATTTTTTGTATTATTATTTAAAAGTCTGAGTAAGACTAAGTTAGAATAAGGTTTTTATCCTGAATTAACCTGGACTCAGTATATATATATATATATATATATATATATATATATATATATATATATATATATATATATATATATATATATATATATATGACATTAACACCACAGTGAGCTGTCTGTTTTTTTCTTCCATCTTTTTGTCTGTTAAACAGATGGAGGAGCTGCTCGGGGCAATGGAGAAGGTAAAGCAAGAACTTGAGTCCATGAAAGCCAAGATGTCATCCACTCAGCAATCTCTGGCTGAGAAGGAGGCCCATCTGACTACACTGAGGGCTGAGAGGAGGAGACATCTGGAGGAAGTTCTCGAGATGAAGTAAGTCACATAGATATTGTATCCACTGCGTTCTTTGTGAATTTGTTTTGTTGCCCTTTAGGCTGCATCAACACTTCCCAACCTCCAGCACATGCTTTACATCATGGGCATAAATTTCATTTAACAGTGGGGGGGACATTAAATATAAAAATTTCTCATGAGCAATTTTTGAAGGGGACACAAATAATACAGTCAAATTGTACTTATAAAGATATGGTTTAGGTGCACTGAAAAATGATCGTATGTCCATTTTCCTTTTCTCCGTCATTTTATCTAGTCTATGACACTGCAAGGCAAGTTTATTTATACTGTAGCACATTTCATACACAATGGTAATTCAAAGTGCTTTACATAAAGAAAGTAAAACCATCATAAAAAAAATCACAACAATAAAAACAAGGAATTAAAAAAAGGTTTAAAATGTTATTTAAAATTTATTAAGACACTTAAGAACTGAATAGAATCTGATTATACAAAAAACTACAGTGGGGTCAGTTGGGACGTAGCACAGTGCTCATTTAGTAAATGCACAGATAAACAATATGCTAATTGTGGCCGTTAATGTTAAATTAACATTATACCAATCGTCCCAAATAAAACACTGCATGGGAAACGGTTTTGGTGTGTTAGTTACAGTGCACCATGCTACAAGCTATTGTAAACAAGCTAACGTTCACTGGATAAGTAATATTTTAATCGCTCATATAGCAGATTCATGGAAAATTACATCGCTAATCAGCATTTTTGCCGCAACTAATTTATGAATGAGTCTGCATCAACTACATTAAAGAGAATCGCTTTATTTAAAGTGAATAAAATACCCTAGTTAATGGAGTTGAACATTAATTGAGCCACAGACACACACCTGACTCGTGTGTGCAGAGAGTAGGTGAGGAACCACTGTGAGGAACTCAACTGTTTCTAAATGCATTTTTTTTGGGTTTTTTTATTTTTTTTACCACTTACAGAATTATTCAGGGATACATACATATATTTTTCACAATAGAGAGTGCGATTTTTTTTCAATATATTGTTGTTGTTTTTTTTTATGGGTTAGCTAACCCCCCCCCCCTACCCCCCCCCCCCCCCCCCCCCCCCCCCGTGATTTATGCCCATGCTTTACATATAATCTTATGGGAACTGCATGCCTTCTTGATTTTTTTTTTTTTTTTTTAAAGCTGTTTCTGACTTTTTTTTTAATAACAGTGCTTTAACATTTAAGAGCAAATTGTCAAATGTGGTATAAAGTATTTTGTAAGGGGCTAATATAAGGAAATTATTTATATTTCAGTGCGAATATTCCAACACTGCAGTGTAACTAAATTGACAACTTGGCTTTTTTTTGAAGACTGCATACTCACAGTCAAAAGTTCAAATAGAGATATTCCGCCTCCAAAACAAAAAACGTTCTCATAACCAGAGTTAATGTTTATTTTGTCTTTATTACTGATAATAATATATCTAGTCTAGATATAGTCTAGACAAGCTATAATTGTAAGTTACCCAGTACTATAAAGGTTATGGTTACAATGTGTGTTTCATATAAGATTATTTTTTAACACAAACATCATTCTGACCAGTGCTTATTTTGTGGAACTCTGAGTATAAAAGTACCCTAAAACATCTTAAAACATGGGGTTCTCTAGAGGTCTGGTCCATATTTAAAACAATAACTGTCAAAGTAGTAATGTCACATACTCAATCACACATCATGCTTGTCAAGCTTTTATGTGTTGTAAGCAGACCAAATCATAAACTGAGAAGTTTACCAAACAACTTGTCATCCCGGAGCCACATTCACGATGCATTACATAATGCATTTATCTCTTATGCAAACAAGTTTAAGACCTAAAAACATGGCTCTTTATTTCTGTCTGGGTATCCAGATCATTCCTGACTTGTTTTATTACATGTTGATAGACAGGGATTTTCATTTATCCTGAAAAAATGCAAAACCACTGAGATTGTGTATATTAGTGTATTTACTCTACCTCAGCTGACATTAAAATTTCAACATCTATTATTTCAAGCTTATGTTACAAGTTGGATTTAATTAAGGTCACATTTCTGTATAATGGAGAGGCTGCACTTTTGATTGGCTTTGGGATGTTTATGGCCTTGGAGTTTATGGGTTTGAATTGTTTTCTTAACAATTCTGGAAAGTCTACTTGGTTCTTTGGTATACTCATTGGTGGCTTGGTTTGATTTACTGTTGAGATCTCTGTTGCCAAAATAAGGTATTTTAAAAAAGCGTATGGCACCCCATCACCAGGGTAGTGCTGTGAGTCTGTGATGAAAACATATCATTACATATAAGTGTGAAAAACAGGTTAAATGACAGCACTGACTATAAATATTGTAGGTTTGCATGGAGAATTGCAAGAATGTTTTTTAATTACTGATTTAACAAAAGTAGTTAATGTTACATAATACAATGTACATTTTAACACATTTGTTATAACAAAATAAATACTGCAGCTTACATACAATACATACAACATACAGAGATGGACTACATAATGCCAATGAAAAATTTGGCTTGTTATTTAAGGAGTAGAAGGAAATTTATGACAGGTTAAACTGGAAAAAAATTATCTCTACCAGAATCACAGTGTTACAACATAACTAAAAAGAAAAACCCAAAAAATAAATAAAAAAGGTTTTTTGGTAAGTTATTTTAACTGTGGCTGTCTACTGTATTGTTTTTTGCCTTTAAATATAAATTGTCAAAAAGAATTGTTCAGGATATGTGTATGTTCATTATTAAGTCTGTATACCTGTCTGTATACTTCTATAACCCATGCTCAATTCATTAATAATGGTTTGAACTGGGTTGTGTGTGTGTGTGTGTGTGTGTGTGTGTGTGTGTGTGTGCGCGCACACGTGTGTGTGTTTTAGTCATCATGGGGTTGTTTGCCATTGTATTATTAATGGATAATAAAAGTGAGTCATTTAATGGTGACCTTTATTGAGCATTAGCTGTTATTGTAAAAAAACAAAAAGAAAGAAAAGTCCTGAAAATGAGTCCTTAAGTGTGGGAAGGCTGATATGATATGAGACTAAGAGACTTTTTACATGATTTAGCTGGGGTGTTGAGTCATGCATTGCCAACTATGTATCAAAAAAGAAGATGAATTTAACTTTAAAAAGGCATAAGTTACATATTAGTGTTTTGTGGGAGTTTCTTTGTTCAGATTTTGGTGTTTGTGTAGCGATAACAGCAGCAGAAAATGAGTCATTCTTCTAAAACTCATGGGAAACTATGTGACATCTTATGTTTAGAAAATAGAGCATAAACAGCCTATAAATTTTATATATAAATGAATTTTGTAAAAATAGGTTTCTTGCAGTGTAAACCTCAGACAAATGTGCTGCAGTTCAGGTTACTGCTGCTTCTAATGAGAGAGTTGTAGGGGAAAATCATGCTATAGAGGCAATTCACTGAAGTGTCATTTAACTTGTACACTTTTAAAGTGACAGCAACTGTGTCCTGTAGACAGGAGGCTCTGCTGGCTGCTATCAGTGAGAAGGATGCTAACATTGCCCTGCTGGAGCTGTCCTCATCCAAAAAGAAAAAGACACATGAGGAAGTGGCGCAGCTACGAAGGGAGAAGGATCGTCTGGTGCAGCAGCTCAAACAGCAGGTACAGACTGTGCCATGGGGCTCTGGCTGAGACAGTTGTGTGTGTGTGTGTGTGTGTGTGTGTGTGTGCACGGCGCGCGTGTGTGTGTGTGTGTGTGTGAGAGATGAGCCGAAGCTTTTAAGATCAAGTTGTTTGTTTGGTTGCCACCAGAAACCATTTTGTTTAATGCTGAATGATAAAAAGAGATAATACAGCTGGACTTCGGGTGTTTTTAAAAAACTTCTGGCTGCACAAGGATCGTTCTTGTAATTTCGTCATCTCAGCCATGAAGTGATAAGGGTGTAACGATTGGAAGATTTCAATTGATGCATTGATTTTAAGGCAACAACTGTAATCATTCATCATTATCGATACTTGAATTAAAAATTGATAATTGTAATACTTGAACCTTAATTTTAAATCGATTACTAACCAGTGTGTAACAGAATAATTAAATAATTAATTTTAACAAGCTGGGTAAATAAGGTGATTTCCCCATAACTATGATGCTTTTAATATAGTCCTTTTTAGTGTCATCATAATTGGCAAATTAACTGTTTTTAAACAAAGTTGGTTCATATTGGTTCGAGATTTCAGTGTTATTGTCAAACATTTAATTGGTTACTTTAAAAATCTAAACATATTGCATTATGTATCATATGGAATTCTGAGCTTTACATTCGTTTTCAATAACTCACACTAGTCTATTTGTTATATCTGCTCCTCTTTTTTTAATTTGATTTGTTTTTTTCTCTCCATTTCTTTTCCTCGTTTCTCCTCCTTGTTTTTCCCTCACACCTGCACCTCCATTTTTTTCTAGACACAGAATCGGATGAAGCTCATGGCAGATAACTACGATGATGGCCATCTGAAAATGCCACCTGACCAGACCAACCACAAAGCTCCAAAATCCCCTGATCAGGTCAAAAGCCACTGCCCAGACACAGCTGCTCAAAATAATCATTCTCTGCTATTGCCATCATCTTGTTTTTCCTTTATTATTAAATATCTCAGCATTTTAATATGGAAGAATATAAAATGTTCATAAAGTATCCCATTCATAGCAAGCCATTTTAAAGTAGCAGACCCCCCTGATCAGAGCTGAGGTTATTTCCATTCAGGTCCTGTTTTTGAGGTTTGTTTTTTAGTATTTGAATTGGAAATAGACACCAATGTTCAAAAGAGTGTCAGTTTCCCTTTCAGTCCGTTTACCTCATTAAATGAAATGGAACTGATTCCAACTCTGATGCAGAATCATCTGTCAATAAATCATGACTTCTCAAGCTTACAGGTGTTTCTCTGATTCATATTGGTAGAAGTTGTCGCTAAGTTCAGATCCAGGTTTGGTTTTAATAATGCATTAAATGTGAAGTATCTAAAAATGGCAAACTTTCCAAACTGAACCTGGGTCTTTATTTGGCAGTCACTTCTACCGGGAACTGTTCACACACTAACCGGATCTTCTTTTCCATGCTGCACTTGGCTGAACCCCTGCCATCTTAACCAATAGGATGATGAGGAGGGCATTTGGGCGTAGTCGCTCTGGCAGCCATTTTTTGTTTTAGAAGGGTGAGCACTTGTTTGATGTTTTTTTAAAAAGCCAACCTCAGCAGCCCTTTTCTTCCCTCATGCCATGCTGTTATTGTTAAAACCATGCAAGAACATCCAGCAATACACATATTAACCTTCATAACATTTCAATCCATTATCTGTGCCAGCCTTTTACTGGAGGATAAGGCATAACTAAAAAAATTCTGTTTACATCTCGAAGGCTATTTCGTTTTTTTGAAATAAATATTTTGCTCCCTCTTTGTGCTGCTAAAATGTGGCCTGTATATCTCATTGCCCTTTATGTTGTTTAGACTTGTCTGTCATTTTTTTGTGCTGTTTTGTATCCGCATGGAACACACGCTTGCTGTCTTTCTACATTTCCTGCACTCCACATCCAAACAAATTTGTCTCACCCTCGATAATTAAGGGCACAGTTTATATTAGTTCTGATGTAACCTTTTAAAAAGACAGTGATAAGAACATGGTGGCAACCTGTTCATGGTGGCGAAGCTGTGTCTTTCATAATTCAGGCACCTCTCACTATATCTGTATGGCATGCAGATAAAGCTTTTACACTTGTGCAGGTAATGAAACATTGTCTTTGGCAATAGGTTGTGTTAAACGTCAAATATTCATGGATACAATACATCAAGGTGTACGCTTTGCTGTAAGGGTTCCTTAACTAACATTAGACATCTGATTTGGGATTATCTTAAAATTATTATTATTTTTTTTTAAGAATCAGGTTAAACTTGTGTTAGTCTAAAAAAAACGGGAAGTAAAGTACTGATCAGAAAAATCTACTTAAGTACAGTAACAAACTATTTGTACTTAATTGCTTCCCATCTCTGGTGCAGTTACATTCTTTTCTTTATAATGATGGTTTACTATTAGTCCTAGATTATGTACATTGTGCGCTGCATAAGTCCCTGCCCATGAGATGTTATTACAGAAATGATAACTTATGACAGACAGTAGCCTGCATAAATATCAAACCTATGATTTAAATTTCAGCTAAAACTTCTGTCAGAACTGTGGTCATAGGAAAATTCTGTAACACCGGGAGAATTTAGAATAATGAATTCAGCAGCACAATGGTATAAGGTTTATGAATAATATAGCTATAATATAAGATTGGTATAATATATACTAATATATTTACTAATTAATAATAAATAATAAATGATTATCTTATTTTGATTATTTAAATCTACAAAGTTAAACATTTAATTAATTGTATCATTTAAATTATTTGTCTCTCTTTTTTTTTTTTATTTCTATTGTATTATATTTAGATTTCTTTAATTTTCATTGTTTATTATTTCATTTTTATTTATTTAGACAAACTAAACCTTTTTTGAGACTCGGATTAAAGAGAAACTGGTGATAAACTCTGAAAGTGGCTATACAGAAAGGAAATGTGTTGATAGAATAAGAAAATTTTGCATTTTGCTTGCAAACATTATAGAAATGGTTCGCTTTAAAATAACAAGAATATGTAAATTGTACTTGAAATATATAAACATGGTAATTGCCATATTGGCAAAAATTATTTCCTTGTTAGTACTTGGTGTCAGAGATGTTGTGTCATGTTTGCACTCTATATAAGCATGGGTTTCTGTGTTAAGATGCATGTAAACTTGTCCTGTCTTTAATGAGTATGTTGAGTTACCTTTAGTGAGCACTCTCTGGATCTGACACAATCTTTTTTCCAAATGAAGTACAAAATGCTCTCAGTGCATGAGAACCCTAAAAGATTTGAATGTTTAGCTAGAGGCCATCTGCTCTCTATGATTGTCTTGTGTGTGTGATTAATAGTTTCTTATGTGTGTAGATTAAAGCTGGGCGGAGGGCTGCAGTGACCAGGAGCTCTACAACTAGACACATGACTACACCGTACAGCCAGAGAGGAGCCACCCCATAACCCATCCCTGTTTCTGTACAAATCAATCCTGACCAAATCTCCTCGTACTCAGACAGGGCCTGTATACCAACAATTACTGGTAATCATCCTGCAGATCTTCTTCTTCTTTTGGCTGCTCAAACCAAATACCTGCATGTCTTCCCTCATCACATCCATAAACCTTCTCCTTGGCCTTCCTCTTTTCCTCCTTCCTGGAGGCTCCATCCTCAGTATTCTTTTACTGATATACCCCATGTCCCTCCTCTGTACATGTCCAAACCATCTCAATCGGGCCTCTCTCACTTTGTCCTGTCCATCATCGTCACTCCCAATAAAAATCTTAGGATCTTCAGCTCAGCTCTACCTCCAGCGCAACCTCCAGTCTTTTAGTCAATGCCACTATCTCTAAACCATACAATATAGCAGGTCTTACCACAGTCCGATAAACATTTCCTTTCACATTTCACATACAAACATGTACTCTGTCTTAATTCTACTGACTTTCATTCCCCTTCTCTTCGGCGTGTACCTCCCCCTCTCCAGGCTCTTCTCAACCTGCTCCCTACTCTCACCACAAATCACAATATCATCTGCAAACATCATAGTCGATGGAGACTCCTGTCTGACCTCCTCCGTCAACCTGTCCATCACCACTGAAAACAGGAAAGGGTTAGGGTAATTGTGAAAAAATTTTGTATTTGACAAGTATAAGCTGTCGATTGACTGCTCACCTTTCAGGGTTGTAGCACAAATTGCAGCTTTTCTTATTAGACCTAGTGGACAAAAATGTGAGTTGCAACAAGTGCTAATAGATTCCATTAGGGCAAGAATCACAAGTTTATGTTTATGAAATATAAGCACACAGGACAGAAAAAAATTTTACATTTACATTTACATTTGCGGCATTTAGCAGACACCCGACGAACAAGCAAACCTAGTTATATTAGCTATATAAACATGGTAAACAACTAAACGCCTGCTCCAAACACCAAGTTGATTTAGAATTTAAGAATTAAATTTTTGGATTGACCAGTTCTGCTGGATAAAGATATTGCTGTTAATTATGATGTTTTATAAAAATTTGCAATGAACATGGATTTCTCTGTTTATTTCTTTCTTGGTCTTGATTAGTTGGAGCCTGGGTTGGTGAGAGTCAGACTGAAGCTGGGACTGTGACCTGGTCTTCTTTAAGAACAACAGTAAATGGACCTTTAATTCCAGGAACCGCCAGCTGTGATCTAACGCTCCTCTTTCCGGGATTCATCTCTGCCCTCCTCTCCTCTTCTGTCCTCTCCTCTCAGCCGTTATCCTCTGATCTACAGAGCACAACAAGCCTAAAATAGTCATCTCCTTGTCTTAAAAGCCCCATTCAGGAGTTTTTGGTCTGTAGGTCTCCAAACTGTGTATAATCAGTAAATTTTCCTGTATATACTGGATAAATAATGGTTACGTTTTACGTTCGGAATGAGCACCTGACAGCAAGTCCACAGAAAAAAAAAAGAAGTAAAAGAAAAAAATACCAAAAGATCCTCACTGGGGCTTAAATACAGGTGCAGTTGTCAAATTCAGCAGTGTTAGCTGTGTTGTGAATGCATTTATTTCATTTTCTACTTCTGATTACTGTTACATTGTCCTGGTTGATTACAGATTTAGAATGCCCTGCAATGTGATGGGTGGTGCTATGTAAACATTTAAAAAGTAACCTGAATGCCAAACGTATATAAAATATAATGCCAATTTGACAGCTGCATCTGCCGTTAGACTTGTGAGACTTGCGTTAACTTGTTGCCGTTTAGGTAGCTACCTTCTTGCACTTTCTTTACTGGTTGTACGCTTCTTTTTGAAAAGAACTTTAGGACATAAGCATCATAAAAGTGTTGAACGAAAAATATCATCTCACCACGTATGACACTCTGTCAGTGGTACAAAATCAGGTACTGTACATGTCACTTAAATCCGACATAACAGCTGCTAAAATCAATAGACATATAATGTACGATGTGTTTTTGTAGTGTTCATGACAGTCATACAACTCTTGTGAGGTGGCTGTGGGCTTTCAATTTAAGTGTTACTATTTCCCTGTATAGGCAGAAGAAGCACAGAGGTCCACTGTAGCAATTATTACAGGAAAGTAGGCTCCTGAATTCATCCTGCCACATCTAGAGATCTGATTTAGGAGAGCACATTGCTGGTTTTATGTTCTCTCCTGAACGGCAATGTCATTCAGTCTTTCTCTTGCAGTAATTTTTTTAAGTTGCATTTGTGGCCTATTGTCTTTGTGTATTAAAAAAAAGATAGTTCTCTTAAAAAAAAAAAAAAAAAAAAGGCAAATTACAAAAGAGATGATAAAAGATGAAAAGACGGGTATGAGCATTCTGAATTTGTATAAATGTGTATGCATATAAATATGTATTATCAGTGTTTTTAATCTCTGTGGGTTTTTTTTTTTTTTATAAATGTGCTTCAGAAACAGTTAATTACATTGACAACTTATTTAATGTACTGTCCATTTGCACTAAGTACAAACAGCTGCTTGGCAGCTACTATCCACATTAAGATTCACCATTAGTCACAGCTCTCAAAAATGGACCAACCTCAAAATTAGATTACGGTACATGTTCAAACAAGTAACAAAAGAAAAGGGGCTAATTCCAGTCATTTTATATAGACTAAAGTCCTTATAAATTAAATTACTAGGTTTGACAATCTACTGGATGCAGCATCTGTGTTTGTATGGATAATCACACATACACAGGCTATGAATTGTTACACGTTCAGCATTTAGTTATGAGCTCAAGATAATTTGCCAGAGTTTATCAAATTCTCTGCCTACACATATTAAGAGGCCAAACCCCATCTCTAGTCTAGCTCATTTGTTTTTCTTTCATGTTCACAATAACATACAGGTTAATAGTGTAAAGAAAACATGAACATGTTTTATATTGTGAAAACTTACCGTGATTTCTTACAACTGAACAATATACTGAATTAAATTACACATAATATATACCAATAATTTAAAACATTTAAGAGATTTTAGGAATAATAGAAAATAATAATAAAATAAGAAGCTAATAGAAAATAATAAGCTAGGATTGTACAGTGTATAAGAAAAAAAAAGATTTTTTTCGAGTAAATGTTGGTGTTGGAGGTAAAAATAAATAAATAAATAATGGCCCAACCATAGTTTAAGGAACAAAAATTTGAACTTTTATGGATACAATTAATTAAATGATATTAATTGTTGCTCTGTAAATTAGTTTTTACATATTTTTCATTTTCTGTAAAACAGAATCCTTGGCCCATACACATACCATGAAGCACTGATGTCACTATTTTCTATGTATATTTAAAAACTGTCCTCGATTATTATAATGGTAAAATATTGTTTACACATTTTACTTAAAATGAAAAAACTTTTCATTAGTATGTGTGTCTTAATTCATCAGTTAGTTAGTTTATTTTTCACTACAGAGTGAGCTAGACCTAAGACTAAGAGTGTTGAGTGTTCATTTACTTATAATATACAAAGTGAAGACATGGTACTAATGCATGTGCCCCACTCCACACATATGTACTGCTGCTAGACTAAACACAATTTATGTCTTACATTTAAAGTTTAAAATACATAAACACAATTCTAAACAATTTATTTTGAATGTGAATAGCATTAAATGTCTCGTTCCAGGCACTTGTTTTCTCACAAAAATGTAAAATTTAGTTTAAATAAAATTACTCATAGTTCCTAGTAAATTATTTGCACTTGTTCTGTATTTACAGTACACTTTCAGCCTATAGATCACAAAATAAAACAAGCTTTAATAAAACAAGCTTTTGTTATATAACAGAATAACAGTTATAATAACAGAATCTGGGGAGTATTTACGAAAGTCCTGGGATTTTCACATACAGCAGCCATTATAATTTACATGCTATGGGAGAGAACATCAAACACTGAGTGAGCAACATTTCTGCAAGCGGAAACATCTTGATGAGGTCTGAGAAGAATGGCCAGACTGAAACTTTACAGGAAGTCTATGGTATCTATAGATAGATAGATATGTAGATAGCATCACTACTACAATGGTGAGTTAAAAAGCATGTCAAAATGCAATGTTGAATACAGCAAATGTGCTATAACAGAAGAAATTATTGACTAAGGCTCACAATAATGTAAACTCTAAAACCTAACTTTAGATAAATGCACAGGAATAAAGGGAATGGTGAGTGTATATGACATTTATAATTAAATATGAGAGGGTATTCGATAAAAGGGTGAGAATGAACCGATAAGACCATTCGCCGTTTGAAAGCATGGAGCATGTTGGATTAATTAAGAGCATCAGTGAGAAAATATTAGGAAGATATAAGCCCAAAGCTTAATGAAGTCAAGCTTTTCAGAGTGCAAACATTTGGATATTATTACATCCATATTATTTATTGTTCATTCAGAAGAAGAAACAATTGCAGATGTTTATTTAGTATTTTGCAGTTTGTCATACACAAGATTTCTGCAAAGAAAGAGATTATCTTAAGTACTCTTTTATTGGGAATAAAAAGCTGTGATGAGCAATGGGCCATGAGAAGCCTTGTCTGTTCCAAATCACATCACTGTCACTATAAGAGAGCTGAAAATGGCTGAATATTGTTCACTAGCTTGGAAGTACAGACTGAAGGACATTCAGATGTTTATGTGAGCTGGTTTATGGAAAATCACAGTGTTTACATAGGCAGAGACACTGACTGGTTGAACCATCGCAGGTGGAATTCAAGCCATGACGTTTCATGGGCACTTTACAAAAATAGCCCTAACCATACATGGTAACATCTTTGTGATTTGTTCTATTAAACAATTTGAAGGCTATATTTAATATGTGCATAATAAAAAATATATATATTTCCTGATTATTTGTTATGTGGTTCGTAAATGTTTTTGTTGCTACTAACCAAAATAGACTTTGAAAGAGATTTTTTTTTGTTTTGGCCTAATGTGCATAGTGAAATCATCTCATTTAGATAAAAGCTACAACAGCGCTGTATTGAAACAATACAGATTTAGGACATCAAAGCTTGCACGGCTCTGCAATTTCCTCGGTATTAAGGATAAGCAGAAGGGGACGTTAGACAGCAAAAACTTTATGCCTTGGCCATATTACCAAGTGTATGTGTGTATAGTATTAGAGACAATATATCTGCCAAGTTCAATCTAACACATCTGTATGCTTGCATGCTTGTGGTTATGATATATTCAGAAAGTGAAATGTGTGTTCCAGATCACAGAGCGATGCACCAGATTGCATGGCTACAAAACAGCCACTTCAAGGAAAAGCACATTTCACTTGCCAGGCTTTTTATCTAAAATCACGGCTAGCATTTTAACAAGTACATTGTTCACTTAAATCATTCTGGCACAAGGAAAGATAAAATGAGGTATGCCTCAAAGCCAGTTGAGAGTTTTAGCATTTTTTTTAAATTGCATTCATCTGTCAAGCTGCAAGCAACAAATAAAGTTCAACTACTTAAATAACATCTGAATAAAACAGGAATGAATAGCACACATTGGACAATTTGTGGACAAGGTCTGTAGCCCACATTAAACAGGTGAACAATTTGTAAAAAGTTATTATTGATTAATAATCAAATTGTTTCCAAATCCAGAACTGGACCAGACATGTTCTGGTACCCAGATGGTAGAATAAACTTCCTCTGGCAGGGCAGAGTATTGAGTCACAGGTTGTCTTCAAGCCAAAACTCATTATCCCTTCACCAATCACTTATTCAAGCACTAATTTAATAAAAAAATGCTTTAAATTGTCTTTTAATGCTGCACTAAATTGTCTAGCACTTTTTTATACCATGATCAATTAAAATATTATTTTGTTGCTATGTTGCTCTGGATATGGGCGATTACTATACACTGTAGGTGTAATAGTAAATATACCTATATTATCCAGGGGTAGATTATAACAAACTACCTGGACTCTCAATAGAGTAGGTGAGTACATGGATTGCTTGCTTTATTTTTGCTGCCTCTTACAGAGTTATAGTCCAAATTACAAACATTTCTGCGACCCATTCGAAACAATATAGTTTCCTCCTGAAGGTCTACATTTCAGGTGCCAAGTAACAGGAATGTCTAAGACAGTGTAGAAAGCATCTCTGGCCCAACTGTAATCAGTTAATCTTTAAATGCCACAAACTGAGGTGGTGTTCACTTAAGTAAAGCTTACCTTATGTATCACTTGCAAATATTTGTGTTCTGTTAAGGATTTTACTCAAGCAGATGGCTTGTTTACTCCTACTGTACCCAAGTCACTTTCATGATTACTTGATTAATGTAGATAATTTATTACCAGTAGCAGTACTATTACCACCACTGATATTATCCCAACTACAGAAAATGGTCACGTTTCAAAATGAAATAAAAATAGTGCAAAAACAAAACAATATAACATTTGTTTTTCTCTTCTGTCTGTCTACATATTTTCCTAAAATATGTATCACAGTTTAATCTTTTTTTGTCTTTTTGATGAATATACCATATTACACATTAAAATAATTAGTAAAAAATACATTTTTTTTTTTTTTTTTTGCCTTTAGCTGTTTTCTACAGTGGCTGTAACATAATTATAAAAATGCTGATAATTACACTGTCACCACAAAAAGGCAAATTTCTGTCCAGAGACCCTCTTGTTCATCCACGTCACTGTCTCACTCAGACTGCAAACAGCTTTCAGAAAGGGAGGTGCTGCTATAGTCCTCTCCCTCTCACACTTCTGAGCAGATCCAACAGATCCACCTAAGAAACAGGGCAAGATGTTGCTATCTGTGCTTTCTTTGTGGGGCAGTCTGATAACATTAGTGGCATCTCAGAGCTGCCCGGATCCATCTGAGAACAGTGCTTCCTGGGTGAGGTTAAAACCTCTAGGGCAGTGCAAGGATGGGGAAAGTACATGCCCTTATCGCATCACTCTTCCTTCGCTTACTATTCAGCTTCCCAAGCCTTTCAGGGATTTGGAGAAAATGGTCAAAGAACTGCAAAGCCTGACACAGATGGTAAATCAGCTCAGAGAAGACTGCCGCGGGTGTAAGGAAAGGCAGGGAATGGACTGGAGCACATCAACAGATGATGAAAGGGAGGATGGAGAAAGGATCCAAGCTTCTGAGAAAACTTTCAACACCAGAGACAGCCAGCAGGATATAGCCCAGAGAGAGCATACAGTTCAAGTGACCACATCAAGATCTGCAGTGGAAGACTCTATGGTTATCAGCAGCGAAGCAAAGGATGAAAATCCAACAGCATTTGGAAAACAGTGGAATACAAATCAGGAACGAAATGTAAACCAACATACCACTAAACCAAGGTCTGAGAAAAATGGAGGAACAAAAGGATTTAACCCTTTGCGAGAAAAAACAATAAGTGAGAGTATAAGTAAGGTCGGAGAGGTGCCCTCACTTACAACCGCAAAAAAGAAGATCCTGCAGTTTCCATTGGCTAAACAGACTGAATCATCTATTCCTAGAGACAGAGAACAACCTACACAGGAAAGTCAAAAACAAAGTCAAGGTCAGTCCAACACAAACAAGGTCAGAAATGAGATGTACCCTGGAACCCTTACTGCAAAAGGCAAGGTGAAGAGTATCCCTGAATACCATGTGGTTACTATGACTACAGAAGATGTTGATGATAATGACTATGATAAAGAAGATGATAATGAAGACGATGATGATGATGTGGAAACAAAGCAACTCCAAACACCAAAAGGTGAAAATGTACCTGGCGAAAAACAACCTGTGACTGGCACGGATGCACAAAACAACAGAGAACTTGAACCAAGGATTAAACAACTTCCCAGAAAACAACAGGACAAAGAAAACAAAAAAGTTGCCGACACCGGATTAAAAGAATCAAGATCCAGCATTTTTGAGGACACTAACAATAGAAATGTTGCTAAAGAAGGTAGTGTCAGTGTAATAGAAGAGCCTACTTTCAAAAATATGAAAAAAAATAATCATGCTGAACGGTCTACCAAGTTGAAAGTATTAAAACCTGGATCACATTCGGAGAGCCAAGTGAATTTAAGACCAGTTAACACAGATGATACAGTCAGAGGACAAAAGAAGTTAACATCACCCAACACAGGCAGAGCTAATGCCTCAGTTAACGTAAGTCAAATAAACCCACAAACACTGGAAATCAAATCTAAAAATGCATTTAAATCTAAGTTAGATGGAAAGATGGACACAGGAGTAAAATTAAAATTTAACTCATCAGAGACAGTAAATGGACAAGTGATAACAACTTCAACAATTGCTGGCATGACTTTTGGCATAGTTGATGTAGGTCCTACAAATCCACAAACACTAGACAGTATAAAACAATTAAATACTGGCACAGATTTAGAGAGTGGAATAAAATTAAACCCAGCTAATAACACTGATAGAGTGAGTGGAGTAAAGAATTCAGGATCACTTGACAGTATTAATGCAAGACCTGATGTAGATCTAATACATCCAAATATACAGAAGGGTAAATTTCAGACCCCTTTAAAATCTGGAACAGATGTGGATAGTAACACTGGAATAGATTCAAATATAGTCAACAGGCAAAATAATTCAAGATTATCCATCTCAGAGATAACTGATGGCATTGTTGATGCAAGTCAAACAAATCCACAAATATTAGACAGTAAAAATCAAGAGGACACAAATTTTGAGAGTGAAACTGGAATAGATTCAAACCCAATAAAGAACAATGATACGGGCAGTGTAAAAAATAATTCAGGATTATCTGTCTCAGACAGCATTCATGCTAAAGCTGATCCAAAGAAACAGAGCAGTAACTCTCAATCATCATTACAATCTAGTAAAAATGGCACCAGCAGTACTGAAATAAATTCAAAATCTGTCAATGGAATAAAGAATTCACGAGCACCCATCTCAGGCATAACTGATGACATGGTTGATATAAGTCTAACAAATCCACAAACAGCACATGGTAAAGACCAGGTCAAAACTGGGACAGATCCAAGGAATGATGATAGAGTGGTTTCAAACCCAGTAAATAACATCAAAACAGTCAGTGGACAAGATACGTCAAGATCACCCATTTCTGACATAACTTATGGCATAGTTGATGTAAGTCCAAAGAATCACCAAATAGACCAGAAAAACAAATTCAGAACTGCCACAGATTCAGAGAGTGACGTTGTAAGGTATTCAAACCCAGTCCAGAACATTGCTACAACTAATGGACAAAAGAATTTAAGAGCATCTATCTCAGACAGAGCTAATTCCACAGCGGATATAGATATAATAAACCTGCCATCACTAAACTCTCCAAAGCCTTTCACAAATGGTATAGATGCAAAGAGTAATAATGGAATGGATTCACATATATCAATCACATCTGAGACAGTCAGTCAACCACAAACACCAAAATCACCCTTCTCGGGCATAACCGATGCAGTTGCAGGAAATCAAACATATCCAGAAACATTTGATAGCAATGGATTTAAAAACCCATTTAAACCTTTAATAAATAAGGAGAGGAAGAATAAAACGGATTCAAATGCACTTAAAGTTGAGACAAACCGTTCACTAGAAATGCCACAATTATCAATCTCAGACAGACCTGATGCTCCAGATAATGTTAACCAAATAAATCCTCAAACGGTATACAATAACTTTAAAAACACCACAGAGGTATCAACTCCATTTATCAATGCTGAGACAGACAGTCAGCTAGAAACACAAAAATCGCCTGTCTCAGACAGATCTCATGCCACATCTGATCAAATAAATCCACAAGAAATTGACAAACAGACAAAGGCTGAAATACATCCAAACAGAGATCACACAGTTGACACTGTAAGCCAACAAGAGAGATCAGAATCATCCATCTCTGATTCCAGACGTGATGTAAATGGTACAAATCACAGTCTGAATAGTAAGTATGACCTACCCAAAAACAAAAACCCAAAACTTAACGTTACACAACCAAGGAATGGAAAGTTTAGGATTCCAAATCCTATGAGTATAGACAATGAAAGAAGAAAGAAACAAAGCAGCAACACAACTACATCTTTGAGAAATGATGCAAAGAAAAGTGGCAGGCACCTGCCCACTGGAGATCTTCCTACGAGTCAAGGGAAACAGCACAAAATCAAACACCAACCAGAAAGAACCAGTACTGGTAGAATAAATATAGGAAAGGATCCCAGACATAGAAAACCATATATTTTGCAAAGAATACTGTTAAATGAAAGTAAAGCATTTGGCTCAGAAGGGACAAAAAACACAAGTGGAATAATTGATTATATAATGAGCCAAACGGAATCAAGTACTAATAATGAGTTAAATAGCACAGTTTATAGCATGGGTCAATCAGTCAGGCCCACTTTGGCACCACAGGGTGTTGTGGATGAAGCTCATTTAAAAAGAACTGCCTCTACAGTTGCAGTAGTGCACACAAGGGTTAATCACCAAATTGAAAGTACATTGCAAGCTACTACGACCAAACAAAGACCTGAACATACTGGTGGCCATTCAGGACATGCTCTGGTTTTGGACGAAGCAAAAAATCTTGAAAGGGGCTCAAAATTACCTCTTGTGGAAAAGAAAAAAGACACTCATAGAAGAACAGAACAAGTACCATTCAAAACTAGCAGGGTAGATTCCAACCAGAAAAAACCTGAGAAATCACTTAGAGAGGGAAGCAATCAACATTTTAGCGGAAAGACGCCTCTAGTTGTCATAAGCAATGAGAAGAATGGGTTAAACTATGCAACAACTGCAGCCACCCCATACACGATAAACACGGAATTTAAGAATAAATCCAGCAAAACCCCTCAGTTTACAGCTCCAATTATAACAACACCACATTTAATGGATCAAGATCATGCAGAACAGGCCAAAACCACTTCTGGAGTGAAAGTGTCAAATAAACAGGCTCGTCACAGACTTAAAAACCCCAGCCAGGAAATTGAGTCCAAAAGATCTCATAGTGACACAGTAAACAAAGAGTTACAAAGTGCAAGCAATGGTCAAGAGACCAGTGCAGTGACAGATTTGCAACCCAACTCTTTGGACACCATCCAAAACATAGCAAATGGCTCAACGGCCCTCATTTTGGATGAAGTAATGGCCGGTCCAGGCTCAAAGGTTTCAACCACATCTAGTAAACACACCCATGAAAACAGAGCAAGAGACACAAACACTGTTGCTATGGACAAGGTTGAGACCATTACAGAGGCGATTCCATTAACCCCATCTGCAGACAATGCTCCTGTCACAAATCAAAGCTATAGCAAAACTCCATTAGGATCTACTGACTTGGTAGTTGGCAATAATGTAAAACATTCAATAAATAAAAATAATGTAAACAGAATGACTGGGACATCCTTAGACCAAATGCCAGCTGGGCACACCAATGATGGAAGTAACAAGAAACCACTCACTGTTAACAACATGGACAACAGACAAGGCATAGAGAAACAGCTGCTCAGCAACTGTCATGATCAGTGTGATCACGGTCCAACTCCTCAGTCAATACTCAACAGCCATGAATCATCAAAAGACAACAGAGGTAAGGAATGTGTTGCCCTTTTTACCTTCTTTGAATCATTATGTATCAAATGCATTGAATTAGCCTAATGCTAGGGCTGCATGATTACATAATATAACTGACAATCACTGAAAGCTGGAGCTCAAACATATTTACAGTACAATGGCAAAATGATTCATGCTTGCTCATTGCACCCAAAGCCTGTAGTGCTTGAGAATGTCTTTTTTGATTAATTACATCTGTGGTCTAGGAGGAGTTTATATGGGGACATCTGTATCTCTAGAACTAAAACATTAAGGTGAAAACAGTCAGGGTAGATGACAGGAAGTTATATAATAGAAATCCAACCATCAACAGCTGCTCTTCAGCCCTACTGTTGGTCTGAGACCTTGCTCGAAATGTAAATTTATTGCAAGAATTTGGTCTGCTCTTCATTGCATGGATCAACGGATGATAATAGATAGATGAAATATTTAACTGAAAAACAGATGTTGTGCTTTTGAGAAACACGGGGAGCTGGAAGAGATCAATACTCTTTCTTGCCATATGTCTATTGTAGCAGAATAGGGGCTCATTACATAGTTTAAAGTAATAAGCCCAGAAATAAAATGTTTGCACACATGAAACAATGTGAAAGGAATGCTGCCATGTTTTAACATCTGTTTTCTTGTAAAAGGGCCATTACTCCTGTTCCAAACAGGGTTGGACACTAAATAAAACATCTGAAATAGCAAATTCATTTTACCCTGAAGTCTTTTACATGGATAAAAACTTTAAATTAGACACTGACACAGGAGATTTCTTCCATAAATACCCAATAGTTTACAGAAACAGCTCATTCACTCTGACTTTGATCTATATAATCTAAACCTAATAATAAACTTATTTATAAGTCTTCAGTCTTCGTAGCAGCAGGTTTTTTTTTTCTTTATCTTTAGTCTGCTATAACATACAGTAAGTGATTATTACAATAATACATGTAATGATAAACATTTAAAAAGCACGACGTGACTAAATTATTAATGAATAATAGAAAATGAATAGTTGACAAATCACTCAGGTCTGAAAGCATTAATAAATTAATTAATAAAATGTGCTGTTTAAAAAAACTTTATGGTAACATTACGACCATTATAAATAGAAAAAAGAAAATCTCTCTGATTTGCCATTTTTAGTTACCTTAATGTGAACTATTGATTTATGCCAGAACAGCTCATCGTGTAGTGTTCCTTATGTATCATTCAATGCTAACATGAGAACATGATTGCATTTCACTAAATAAAATTAATACACTAACCAATGTTTTCCACTGTTTCACAGACAAACTCCCCCAAGACTGTTCTGACTTCATGAAAAATCCCAAAAGTGGAATCTACAATGTGACACCCACTGGATCAGGCAATACAACTTTTCCTGTGTTCTGTGACATGAAGTCTTCTGGTGGAGGTTGGACTTTAATTCAGCATCGCTTGAATGGAAACATCAGTTTCAATCGTACTTGGAATGACTATAAAGGGGGTTTTGGCAACTTAATGGGTGAGTTCTGGCTTGGAAATGACAAGATCCATTGGTTGACGACAACCAAAGCCATGGCACTCCGAATTGAACTTGAGGATTTAGATGGAATTAAGGAATATGCCCAGTATGACCAATTTCATGTGGCCAATGAAAGCCAATACTACAGGCTGACGATAGAAGGATATTCGGGCACAGCTGGAGATGCTATGCTCTACAGCAAAAAGTTCAATCACAACCAAAAGAACTTTACAACTCCAGATAGAGACAATGATCAATACACCTCAGGAAACTGTGGAGCCTACTACAGCTCTGGATGGTGGTTTGATGCATGCATGGCTGCAAACCTTAATGGGAAGTATTATGAAACAAGATATAAAGGAGTGAGAAATGGTATCTTTTGGGGCACCTGGCATAATATTTCTACTGAATCCTACCCAACCAATGAACGGCAATCTTTCAAGACTGTTAGAATGATGATCAGACCCGAGCAGGGCTTCTGATGGACTAGTTGTTATTGTGGGAGAAATTTCCAAGGACAGATGCTTCCCTGCTACTTTGAGAAAGAAGTTGAGCACTAGATCTGCTTGGATACGTTCTGCAAAAATTTTTTTGCAGACTGCAATGCACTATTTAAATACTATCCAGGTCAATATAGTTTCGGGACATTACTGTTAACATAAAGGCATGTTTATTTCTTGGTAACACTTTGTTACTTTGGTCCTTGTACATTTTATGATGCAGAAGACAGATCAGATGTAAATGCAAATGCAGATCCTTATATTTAATTTGATCACTGGTGAAATAAAAGGATTGAAGTTAAGCAAAAGGCAGTGAAAGTGAGGTGATAAAGTGAACAAGATAGAAATTGTGCTCTGTGTCCAAAAGAAAATCTTATCTTAAAGATGAGACATTCTTGCTTTGAAAAAGAAAAAAAACCTTCCTTATGTAGAATAAATGCATCCTGTGGAATGTGGGAATAAATGAGTTTTTATGTGCACTAATGTTCAATGGAGGGTGAAAAAAACAAAACTCTAGTCACAGAAAGGCAGATCTTCCTAATGTTTTTACCTTTAAAAACAACACATTTCACTGTTTTCCTTTTAATACTTAGCTATGCGTTTATATTTTTTTTATTTAAACACTTCCCATTACTACATTATGTTTGATTGTTTTCATCCATCTCATTCCTATACCAGCTTTATATTTACATGATATGTTTTTTACTTAATTTCTGCACAGCAAACTATAATTATGTAATGGATGTACACAATGTTTATTACATGCAAACATTAAAAACTGCCTACGTCAGGAATGATATGTATAATGTACAATGAATTCAATCTGAATAAAACAAATTCAACATACCAACAAAATGCCTTAGTGCATCTCGATCAACCGAGGTTCTTTCATAAAATTTTGTTAAATCCCAGTTTACTTAAATTCGCACTGACTTGGATTTATAAGAAGCAACACACATTCCTTAGTCTCAAACACCCAGCTGAACATGATTCAAAAAGTTTCACCACATCCCTTCGGCTCTCTTTTCTTGGTGACTGGAAGCCAATGAAGTTCACCGAAATCATTGCCATGCATGTTGAACCAATTTAAAAGGACATTGTTAAGTGTCAGTTATGATGCATGTCAGCAACAATTTCGCAAAATGAGACAATCACATTTCCTTCCTGTTTTAATACTTTGCACAAAAAGACTTAACTGAACTACTTTAACATGACAGCATGTCTGATAGGTTGCTGCACAATTGGGTAATTAGATGCTTTTCTGTGCATATACACATTTTCATAATTTGTAGAAATGTGTATAAAAGATGGTAGACTGAACTCCTGCTGTTTCTCAAATAAATAAAAATAAACTGGGCCTAATTTATACAAACATTCTCATCTTGAATTAATCATGCTAATCTGGTCAACAGTAATCTGGCTATTAAAGAAAACCATAAGACCATGTGGAAAAGTGGGCTAACTTTAATTACTCTCTTTTTACTGTTAATTAAATGTAAGAGCGCTTTGCTTCACTATTGAGTTATTATTAAGTAATAATATATAGTACATTATTATCTAGAAAATATAGTCAGTATAACTATTAAAAACAATTATCGATATATTGAGACACTATGAATCAATTATGTTGGATAAATAGATAAGATGCATAAAGTCCATAATGAAGAATAAAATAAGTTAATTGTTTCAGTTTAACCAAAATGTAGATATTTTATAATAATTCGGATATTGCATACTTTATTTAGATTCGATTTTAATTATGTTTTTTTTTTTTGGTTAAGCTCTTTTAGTCCAAATCCCACAGAAGAGCAAATATAGCACCAAAAGTCAATGCTGACTTTGATAGGTGTCATAACACAAGCGGTGCTGTGTATGGGGACTGTTTAGCTTAAGGTCGATTAGTGCCCATGCTGATTATGTTTATGGTGCAGGTATGTCACTTAGCTTGGGAAGACATTTCAACGTAATCCATTATGGGAAGAAGGCAGGCTGGCAGAAGCAGTGTGATTCTCTGAGCACTATTTTCTGCTGTTAAACCTTTGACCCTGGAATTCATGAGGCCAGTAGACTGTTAGAAAGATGTTGTGCCCTGCCACACAGCAAAAAATGTTCAGGAATTGTTTGAGGAACACAGCAAAGAGTTTAAAAAATTCACTTGGCCTTTTAATTCCACATATCTTAATCAACCAAACATATGGAGTGTGCAAATCCACTCCAACTTGCTACCTATAAGACTTACAACAATCTAAAGAGGATAGTGTACTGTATATTCAAAGTATTGCAAAGAATGTCAATCTTAAGAATAACGTTGTTGTCATAAATGAATAAGAATGGAAAATCCAGATTAATTTATGCTCAAAATTATGTGAAAGTCAAACTAAAATAAAACTTAACTCTGGGTTTCAAAACTTCTCACAATACCTACAATGCAGAACACATGAAACAGAACTAAAGAAAAAAGCGTTTACACATTTCACCTAAACTACTTTTAACCAAACTGCCCCGAGTGGAATGTTAATGTTAGCACTTGACTACAGCAAAGCCAATATCTGGAGAGCATCAAATGTCCACCCATGTCTCAAATAAAGCTAAAAGCCTGTAATGATGAAAAATTGGCTAACCCTCTGTAGTATCCGTAGTTCCAGGTTTTTACAGAAACAGGAATAAAACTTATTTAAACTATATTTCCTATGAGAAAAGATCATATTAATTTTATTTATAGAATAGGGAAAATGTTCATGATAGATATTCTAGGTACTAGTATAATGCCAGAACACAATCAACCTAAGCAAGACACATAATATGTCTTCACTGGATGAAAGGTACTGAGTAAACAAAATTCCAGTTAAATGCAATGCAACATCACACAAAAAACTGGCCTCAATTATTTGTCTCTTAGCCAAGCACAAGTGTAAAGTTCAGCCCATATTACTCAATCAAAGTAGACACTTATTTTTTTCACACCACTAACCAGTGCACTAGAAAAAGTTTCCACACTTGGTCCTTGGAATGAATAAATGATAATTCGCCAAGAAAGTGTCAAAAAGTCAACAAAGGAGAAAAACAGACTGCATTTACCAATTCCTACCAGTTAACTGTTGAACACAATTTTTTACATTTTACTTCTTGCTTTGAGTAAAAAAAAAATTATAATTTATTGTCATCACACATCATATAAACACAGTAATAGAGAAAGATATCCAGCAAGATGAAAGACACTGAATCTTTAAACACAGTATGCTTACTTGTTGATTGTCCATCATGTAAAATAACTGGATTTGCTTAAATGGCAACAAACACTCTACATCAGACAAGCAGGTTTTTAAAAAAAACGTATGCTTTGCACTACTGATCAGAAGGCCAGGAAGTTCCAGGAAATACAGAAAGAAACAAAACTCTATATTATTGATGGAAAATGCATCAGAAAAGAACCACTGCACTCCTATACAAGGCCCCTTAAATGATCGGGTTACATAGTTTGACTTGATTCTACCTCATTACAGTCGGTCATTTGGCAACAAATCAACAAGATTAATCATAGTTTATCAAAACTAAACGTTTGAGGGATTTCTACTTGGGCTAACCAGAGTCTTTCAAGTCCAAGTAACACTTTTCATAAATGTGGAATAAACCAACATAAACATAAATTATTTAATGTTTATTCAATATGTGATTATCAACATTTTGAGAGTCACCAACATCAGAGTTTGTAACATAGAAGTAGTACAGAGAACATCTTAGGAATATGACAATATGCTTATTGTGTTTTTTTTTCGCAGGATAAAAAGCGAGGCTGAGGGAATGACTGCTTAATAGCTGCAATTAAAGAAGTAATAACAGAAAATAACTTTCCTTTCAATATTCCACAACATTTCTTCTATCTACAGTATAGTGCGGAGAAAATTATAATTTGCCGTTCATTATTAAATACATTTCATTAATGATAACTCAGATAATGGTGGTGCTTTACATAAGATGTACACTAAAATAACAAGCAATATGCTTCCACTAAGGTGTGAACATTTTATATTGTTGACGAAGAACATCAGTTGAACACTTTTTAGCAGTGTGGATGTGAGGATTTAAAGTAAACAAGTGTGAAAATATAATACTCAGTAAAACAAGATGTGTGCATGGATAAATCTCCACACACTTTTTGGGAAACAGCCAAAAATAAAACAAACAATTTTTCATGTTATCTCAGATATATTCATTCAGGACATTCTATTTTCAAAGACTGCTTGTTTTTTCATGTAGCCCTAATAGTAACTTATGTTAAAAAGGCAGGTTTATAGTCTATCGTTTCGCATATTGGAAGGTAGAATTTAATCTTTCAGATGATAAAATACTACAATTCCATTTGGATTGAATAGTTTTGTGTATTAAATGTGCTGCTGTGAAAAACATTGACATTTGAGGGGGATTGTGTGATATTTTAATCATATCGTGAACATTGCTAATGGTAGCTATAAAGTTTCCTTATTTGATAGCATCGTTAACTAATAAATCCAGTGCAAAATTAAAACACCTCAGAAACTACAATAGGTCCTGGGAGTTTGCCTGCATTTGGCATAAAAGAAATTAGTGTAATTCAAGGAGACACAAAATTTAAAAAAACAAACAACAAACAAACAAATTGTAGGCGAATGTAGTACCTGCTACCTGATACCCACAACATAAACCATCATCAATCATCAATTCTTCCACTCTCAATTACTCTTAATGTACAGACATTCCTGCTCTTAGGCAGCAGATTCTTAAATGTGTTGCTATTCAAATCCACATGGACACTTGTAAATTAATGCACAATATGATACACAAAATATATTTACAACTTTCTCCCAAGTCAATCAGTGTCTTCCCGTTCAGTCTCTTCAGAAGTGGAAGACATTGTAGCCGAGCTCCACCATGGCTCCGATAAGAAGAGCCCACAGAGGAATACAAATGAAACTCAGCCAGATATCAGTCAGACGCTCCAGCCTTGCACACAGCAACAGACTGAAGGCCAGCTTTAACAAAATGGCTACCAGGTACCAAACTCGCTTCTTCAGGTTGTCAGCTGCGTTGCGTGGGTCGAACCCTGGCTTACAGCGGCCGGCCATTTTTACAATGAGCATGAGAAGGAGAATGGTGTCGAAGGTCCAGATGGGAAGAAAGACGAGGAACCAGTTCCAATGAATTTTATCATCCAACTTGAGGACCAGCATGATGAGGAAGACGAGGCTGAAGATCCAGGTGAGGAGCACTCTCTGTGCGAGAGACATGCTCATCAAGAACTGCAAGCTCAGTCCTAAATCAGAATATAAAGACACAATAGTCAGGATATTTTATTTTAAAGAAGCACTAGTTGTGTGCTCCTTACAGTAAAACTGCCTAATCCATATATTCTATATAAGTGCACATACAATACACTCTATACCAGGGTCATTCCATTAAATTCAAATAAGGTCCAGTAACTCATACATATATATATATATATATATATATATATATATATATATATATATATATATATATATATATATATATAATGAAAAGTTTATGACCTAATGCCAATAGCACTGTTGCCAATCTCTTAACCGGGCTTCCTTTAGCTAAATGATTTATATAAACAAACATGACAAAATAAACCACAATCGAGAATCTGCAATGATTTGTTTCAACAACTGGAGTCGCTAAACTGCAGCTACATTCATCTTTCTACATATTTCTCACTCTGCTAATGTATGCATTTAGACAACATACATTATAAATTGCCAAAGCTTTTTTAACACGTAGCTAGAGGTCGATTGATTGAAAGGCCGACTGTTGCCATTTTTTTATTAATTGGCATTTGACTGATATGTTCGTGTTACGTTTTTTTTCTTGTGCTCATTCGTTAAGCTAAATAGTCAACTGTAGTTCTCTTTCTCTTTCTCTTTCAGAGCAGGGACATGGGGTATATCAGTAGGAGAATGCTGAGGATGGAGCCACCAGAAAGGAGGAAAAGAGGAACACCAAGGGGGAGGTTTATGGATGTGGTGAGGGAAGAGATGCAGGTAGTTGGGTTGAAAGAGGCAGATGTAGAGGACAGAGGGGTATGGAGACGGATGATCCACTGGGGCAACCCCTAATGGGAGAAGCCGAAAGAAGAAGATTAGCGATCCTTCAACCAGCTGTGGTTACTGTTTTTAAAGTCATTTTAACCACATCACGACACTGTGCGAGGTTTATTAAATAAATAGTGTAAGAATAAATAATAAGAGTGAAAATAATTAGGAGTTTTATTAAACGAAAAGTTCCCCACAACTTGCTCTACGTGGCATTTGCACATTTTGAACGCACTGTATTTGTTTTTTGATGTAATATGGCAATTAAATGCACTAAATTACCAACATTTTGAGGCTGATAGATTTTGTAGGCAATTTCAACAAAGAAAATGTACGTTTCCAAAAAGAAAAACAAATTACTTGTTCATTTTAAGAGACCTGACTTATTTTCTCTCTTAATAAGTATTGCTCTTTAATAAAGAAAAAGTACTTCTTATCCGATTACTCAATTCATTGAATACTCGATTACTAAATAATCGTTAGCAGCAGCCCTAACCTCTACTCTTATGGAAAGAGCTCTGGATTTTGGAGCGTCGTTGTGGGGATTTGTGTTGATTTGTGATCATTAGTGAGATGTGGCACTGATGTCAGATGAAAAGGCCTTGGGATCAGTCCATAATACAAGTCAACCTCTAAGTGTTCAGTTGGGTTGAGGTCAGGACCAACCTTCAAAAACATTGCTTTACTTTACATTGTATGCATTGTCATGCTGAAAGATGATTGGGGCCCCTTAGATCTAGTGAAGAGGAGTAATGTAATGGTGTTTGTCAACCCATATGTGACATTTATAATAAATATTAATGGCTCTGGGTTACTGATCGCGAGGTCGGTGCTTCAAAACCCAGGTATCACCAAGATGTCACTGTTGGGCCTATGAGCAAAGCCCTTAACCCTTTGTGATCCAGAGTCCATCAGCCATATATGTGATCTACTGCAGTCTAATGCAATTGATGGAGGCTGACAAGTTTCTTGACGCAACTAATAAACTAGTTAATCGTCGTGTATCTAATTAGGAACTATACCAAAGCAAGTAGCAAACCAATGAGTGAAAACTCACTTAAAATCAGTTTCGCTGGCCAACTAACGAACTCATTTCTTATCCTCTTGTAGAAGATTCAAATTACAATATTTTAGTTTTCATTTTAAAGAAAAAAATCTACCTGGCGATTTAAACTAGCAAAAAAGATGGCTAGGAACTGTAGCCAAGCTTGCTAGCTAACTGACTGACTAGGGCTTCATCCCAAACAGCTCACTGCTCTCTATATTAGTTCACTACAAAGCATAGAAACAGTGCACCATTAAGTACACTACACTTCCGCGGTGAATTCATTTGGGATTCAATCGAGCTTTCAGGCATTTTCAGCGAACAGCATGAAAATAAACAGGGTTTCTGAACACCAAAATAATTTGTCTTACCCAGCCAAATGGAATAAACTCCGCTTCACACTCGGCCTCAACACAAATTACCGAAAAATACGGTGTTTTGATGTAAGAGGTATACGCTTCATTTCTGCCTGCTCGTTTTCATTCTCTACTTCGTATACTGTTTTAGAGTTCTATGGAGAGAGGCGCCCCCTAGTGGACTGGAGCCTGGACTGGGCGGTGCATTTCACACCTAGGCCTTTAGTGGTGTCCTACCACTAATTTTATATATATATATATATATATATATATATATATATATATATATATATATATATATATATATATATATATATATATATATATATATATATATATATATATATATAACATCAATATTATACAGAAACGCAGTATAGCAGAGCGCTGCATCAAACCCAGATATCATACAGTGGGAATTAATTCCATTAGGAAAGCAAGAAACCCAACGAACACAATTTAACAGACACAACTGCACCATGTTGATCATCCCATCATCCTGTGGAGGTGGTAGCTCAGTGGTTAAGGAAATGCCCTTTGGTCTGAAAGATGACAAGTTCAAGTCCTAACACCACCAACCTGCCACAGCTTTGCTCTTGAGCAAGGCCCTGAACTCTCAATTGTTCTGGTTAAGAGTGTCTGATGTAAATCTCTAGCAGAAACAATATTAACCTCAGGAAATGTTAATTTTTTTCTTTGGATTTGAATTGAAGGCAGGTTGTTTTTTTGTGCAAATTCTATGGGAAAGAAAAAGCAAAAAAAATTAAACAGTTAATGAAAAAGCTTAACAACTGCCTTGAGGTGTTCAAATGCTGGATTTTAACTGTTTAGCTTTTCTTAAAAAGTCTGTCTTTTAAATATCCTTGTAAGTTTATTACTACAGATGCAGTTGTGAGCTTTGACTAGTGCGGTCTCTTACCATCCAATCAAAGGATGTGAAAATGCTGATGTAAGTGAATGACTTCTAGAGCATTTTCTATCATTTGTTCCTGTATTCATTCATTAATTTTGTGTAGCTGTACTATGCCAGATCTTGAACATATCCCAGTGGCCTTGGCTGTTATACAGAAACAGACTCTGGATGAGAAACTGATGGGTTACTGGTTATGAGACACACAGAATTCTTTTGCCTATTTGATTTTTTTTTTAACTAAGGCCTTTCTCTTTCCATTAAATGCCAGCGAACAGTAACATATTAATATTATAATATAAACAATAAGCCCCTAGAAAAATCATATCTATTTTGCCAATGCAGTAGTGCTTGTAAAATCCTTCTCCTCAAAATGCACTAAACATGGCAAGTAAAAAACAAAACAAATCTTAAGTAGGATGCCAGTCTGTCAGATTGCCCTTAAAGTGCTTTGGGATGGACTGAAATATGGGGTAATTTTTCCCAAAATAAAATGTTCATTGAAGACGGATGAATCAATCAATTTAGACACTCACTGGGGAATGTATATAAAGAAAAATAATAAGAGCTAGATAAATCATTTAGGATTTTTTTCATTTTCTCAAAGTGATTTCAATGCAAACAATTGCAAACCAATGCAAAACAGAAATGAATTGGAAAATGCATCCGAAAAGCTTTAAATTGTGTCCATTCATTGTGAGGTTAGTGTGTGTATATCTGATCAGTCTTGCTGTTGTAAACCCATAGGTGGCGCTGCTGTAAAGCTTATTTGGATTCTGTAGCACTAATAGTCAAGGCCTTGCTTTAGATAATAGTGATATTTTGTAAACCACGCAAGATTATTATTTTGTTTTTATTTGACATGATTTATAGTAAATGCATTATTGTGGGAAAAAAATTCACGTCCAGAATAAATGAAATGAAGGTAGGCAGTTCTGTAAATGATCTACAGGCATGTGCAAACTGCTAATTAAAAATGGCGGAAAAGGGTGAAAACTACAAAAAAGGTGAAAACTAGAGATATTTTATTGATGCAAATGTTTACCGTTTGAACAACGAAAAGAAAACTAAAGGTATTATCATTAATTATTATACGTTGTTTATTATAAGTCAGAGTAGTTTTGATGAAATTTGCATTCAGACTTTTAGTTTGTGTTTAGTGGGCAGGCATTACAAATACTGCTCTCAATTTTTGCTGAGAAATTTTCGGGAAAGTTTTTAATTACTTGTAGGATGTCAGTATAGATATGTTCTGTTTGTTTTCTCATGAAATGAGAAATCGTATGTTTTAGAGACACCGTTTCAAATATTCAGTGCTGCATTAAGTTAAATTGTACATAATTTTTTTTTTATTGTTGTAACCGCTGAATATTGATAGAGAAATTATGATTTCAATCGTGTTAAAACAATAATTTAAAGAAATAGAATATATATATATATATATATATATTCAAATGTTTGTGTGTATAAAAAAATCCTTGTGCAAGTTTTATATTTAGAAGTAGGTAATATGTTTGCACAAATGTTTCACATTTTGTTTAACTGAGCTGTTTTCCCATGCAGTATCTCATTTGGCCTCTGGGGGCAGTGTTACATTATTCGGGTCAGTTTTTAAATGTTTTTAAATTTCCCACATTTGTGTTGTCATGTGTTGGTCACTTCAGATGAAGGATGTTTATCTAATTTAAGTCTTTGTTGTGAAATCAACTTTCTAAAACAATGTGATTCTGCAGTGTGTTAGATTTTGATATTCGCGTTTCTGATTGGTCGGTTTGTGCATATATTATAGTTTCTCTTTTGTTTTGTGTGAATTACAAGTTTAATCGCATTTTCCTGCTCATTTAAAAATTACCGCTACATTCCCTGTGTTTTATTCTGGTTTGTTATCCAAAATAAAGAGAAATCAGCGGTCACCGTCCTCTGGTCTACTGTGATGTAGAATGTGTCTGTTTGTTGGTGGAAGTTATCGGTATCGCTTCTCGGCCTTTTGGCTAAGATCAAGTGTAGTATCTGTTCTTATCAGTTTAATATCTGATACGTCCCCTACCCGGGGACCATATATTAAGTTGATTTTTGGAACTGGGAGATGGAATAGGGGCTTGCTCCGTCCACTCCACGCATCGACCCGGTATTGCAGTATCTCCGGGAACGGTGCACCCCCTCTCTACTGTTAAAGAAAGATCAGCTTTGTATACAAGCGAGTTTGTGCATACTATGATATTGTTATCTATTTTATTTATTAAATATGTTGCAATATAGTGTTTTAAGTTTAAGACTTCGTTCATGCAGGATCCGTGTGCTCACGTAGGAATGACTATTTCTTCACATGATTTTTTTAACACAATACGCATTATATCTCTTAACATTCAGCGGTTATAACAACCTCAGAAACATTGTCTACAGTTAAACTTAAAGTGGCACTAAATACTTAAAAACGGCGTCTCTAAAACAAAATTATTCTGGTAATAAATAATAACTAATGAGTTGAAACTAGGCGGAACTATGTATCTAGACTTTCGTTGTCAGTCGGACTCATTACCGGCCGAACAGTTGATATATAGTCGCAAATGTAAATACGGGGGCGGGGCTTTAACACTACCGAGATAAAAAAAAAAAAACATATTAAACATTGTTGGAAATATTTTACTGATTGTCAAAGCTTACTGATTTTTGTATGTTACTTGAAATGAAGCAATTCTCTGAACATCTTATTACATATTAAGAAGCAGTGCATCCTGGGACGCATGAGTGGTTTTGGTTGTTAATAAAACAGTAGATTGCACTGGTGTGTGTTTAATAAAGGCAGTATTGCTTTTGCATTGCTTTTAGATTGCAGTGTTTTACACTCGGAAATGTGTGTAATGGTTCAGCGCTATTTTGCTCACCATGATGGTGAACAGTGTGTGCTGTGGTGCAGTCCGTAGCTGATGCTTGTAGAACTCATACTTACCTGGCAGGGGAGATACCATGATCAAGAAGGTGGTTCACCCAGGGCGAGGCTCAGCCATTGCACTCCGGTTGTGCTGACCCCTGCGAATTCCCCAAATGTGGGAATCTCGACTGCATAATTTGTGGTAGTGGGGGACTGCGTTCGCGCTCTCCCCTGATTTCACTGTGTTAATGATAGAATATTGCTATTTTGTGCATAATTTGTGTATGATTGTCTGAGTAGTTATTTTTTTAGTGTTAAGATGGGGTTTCTTATCAGTTATTTTAATGCATGTGCCTATTGTGTCTGTTAAGTGACTATAGAAGCTTTATGATGTGAGCATGTAAGGCACGGGTCACCAACATGGCGCCAGGTCGTCCGCAAGGACCACAAAGTTGCCCGCGGGCCTTTAAAAAAAAAAAAAAAAAATGGCTCACCATAGCGCCACTTACCAGTGATCTGCGAGTCGGAAACCGGAGTATTGTTAAACACCTTGTCTTTATTTAGTCTGAACATATACAGGGCAGAGGCTTGAGGAGAAGTATGAACCGGAAAGAGGGTATAACCCGAAATGCGTGTAGAATTCGTAATGCAGGGAGTCCAGGGAGTACAAGGGGATGCGGCAGCAGGTAAAGAGGGATGTGGCAAAAGGCATATAAGGAGCTGTATGAGAAGTTGGACACTAAGGAGGGAGAAAAGGATTTGTACCGTTTGGCCAGGCAGAGGGACCGAGCTGTAATGGATGTGCTACAAGTTAGAGCAATAAAGGATGAAGATGGAAATGTGTTGACTAGTGAGGAAAGTGTGTTGAGAAGAGCGATTAAGAGGATGAAGAGTGGAAAGTCGGTTGGGCCAGATGACACATGTAGAAGCATGGAGATGTTTAGGAGAGATGGCAGTGGAGTTTTTAACAAGACTGTTTAACAGGATTTTGGAAGGTGAGAGGGTGCCTGAGAAATGGCGAAGGAGTGTGCAGATCTGCAGTAACTACAGGGGAATTAAATTGAGTCACACCATGAAGTTATGGCAAAGAGTAGTGGAAGCCAAGCTGAGAGAAGAGGTGACCATCTGTGAGCAACAGTATGGTTTTATGCCGAGGACGAGCACCACAGATGAATTATTTGCTTTGAGAATGTTGATGGATAATTATAGAGAAGGTCAGAAGGAGTTGCATTGTGTGTTTTGTGGATTTAGAGAAAGCGTACGACAGGGTGCAGAGAGAGGAATTGTGGTATTGTAAGAAGTATGTGAGGGTTGTGCAGGACATGTATGAGGACAGTGTGACAGCAGTGAAGTGTGCAGTAGGAACGACAGACTGGTTCATGGTGAAGGTTGGACTACATCAAGGATCGGCTCTGAACCCTTTCCTGTTTGCAGTGGTGATGGACAGGTTGACAGAAGAGGTCAGACAGGAGTCTCCATGGACTATGATGATCGTGGATGATATTGTTATTTGTTGTGAGAGTAGGAAGCAGGTTGAGCAGAGCCTGGAGAGGTGGAGGTACGCTCTGGAGAGAAGGGGAATGAAAGTCAGTAGGAGTAAGACAGAATACATGTGTGTGAATGAGAGGGAGGGCAGTGGAGGGGTGCAGTTGCAGGGAGAAGAGGTGGAGAAGGTGGAGGAGTTCAGGTACCTGGTGTCAGCAGTGCAAAGTAATGGAGAGTGTTAGAGAAGTGAAGAAAAGAGTGCAGGCAGGGTGGAGTGGGTGGAGAAGAGTGATAGCAGGAGTGATTTGTGATAGTAGAGTATCTGCAAGAATGAAAGGGAAAGTGTTTATGACTGTGGTGAGACCTGCGATGTTGTATGGTTTAGAGACAGTGGCATTGAGTAAAAGACAGGAGGTGGAGCTGGAGGTAGCAGAGCTGAAGATGTTAAGGTTTTCGTTGGGAGTGACAAGGATGGACAGGATTAGAAATGAGTTTATTAGAGGAACAGTGCATGTAGGACGTTTTGGAGACACGGTGAGGGAGGCGAGATTGAGATGGTTTGTGAAGAGGAGGGACATGGGGTACTGTATATTGGTACGATAATGCTGAGGATGGAGCCATCAGGAAGGAGGAAAAGAGGATGGCCAAGGAGGCGGTTTATGGATGTGGTGAGGGAAGACATGCAGGTAGTTGGTTTGAAAGAGGCAGATGTAGAGGACAGGGGGGTATGGAGACAGATGATCTTCTGTGGCGACCCCTAATGGGAGAAGCCGAAAGAAGAAGAAGAAGAAGACAGTGAAGCATTCTAGTTTCAGAGTTTATTCATGCAGAATCAATGTGCTTACTTAGGAATTACTCTTATTTCTTCAAATTATTCTTTTAACAATATACAAAGCATATCTCTTTCAACATTTAGCTGATATACATATATACGTAAGATATATGTAGTTAAACTTAATATGGCACTAAATACTTAAAAACATCGTTTCTAAAAAATAAAATTATACGGGTAATAAATCATAAACTAATAAATTGATATTAGGCGGAACTGTGTATCTGTACTCTCGTTATCAGTCGGACTCCTTACCAGTCGGACAGTTGATACATAGTCACAAAGTTCAAAGCAATTGTCTGATTTATTTACTAAAACAGTGAATGGAAGTGATTATTTTGTAGAGAACTTGTTTTAACCTGTGAATACGGGGGCAGGGCTTTAACACTAGCGAGACTTAAAAAGAACCTTTATTAAACATTGTTGGAAATATTCTACTGTTTGTCCAAGCTTACCATGTGGTGACGCACTCTTTCTCCTGGGCAGACTTCAGTGATTTTATTGTGTTACTTAAAAGAAGCAATTCCCTGATCAGCTTATTACATATTCAGTAGCAGTGCATCATGGGGTGGGAGAGTGGGTTTGCTTGTTAATAAAACAGATTGCACTGGTGTGTGTGTAATAAAGGTAGTATTGCTTTTGCATTGCTTTTAGATTGCAGTGTTTTATTCTCGGGAATGTGTATAATGGTTTAGTGCTGTTTTGCTCACCATGATGGTGAACAGTGTGTGATGTGGTGCAGTCCCTATCTGATGCTTGTAGAACTCATACTTACCTGGCAGGGGAGATACCATGATCAAGAAGGTGGTTCACCCAGGGCGAGGCTCAGCCATTGCACTCCGGTTGTGCTGACCCCTGCGAATTCCCCAAATGTGGGAATCTCGACTGCATAATTTGTGGTAGTGGGGGACTGCGTTCGCGCTCTCCCCTGATTTCACTGTGTTAATGATAGAATTTTGCTATTTTGTGCATAATTTGTGTATGATTGTCTGAGTAGTTTTTATTTCAAGTGTTATTAAGATGGGCTTTCTATTAGTTCTTATATTGCATGTGCCTATTGTGTCTGTTTAGTGTCTATATAAGCTTTATAATATGATTATATAAGGTATACAGAATGTCTGGGATTGTCTGGGCTCACACATCTCTGGTTACTATGTTTTCTTAATGAATCAGGAACAGTTTTAGCTCGGGGTTTTTTTTCCCAGCGTGTATACATACTTTTCTGTTATCTGCATTTAGTTGAAGAAAACGTATGCGCCGTGCTGTGTGATTCTTCCCTGATCTGAAAAGACACCACAGGCATCGTAGATCGCATGGAAAACCTCTTCATGATTTCTTTCCATGAATTTTTTGTTTGGGCATAACAATCTAACATCATGTTATATGTTGAATTTGGCTGATTTGAAAAGCTACATGGTCACCAGAACACAGTTCTTCTACATGCTCAAGAACAATATTTAATTTTATAAGCAGATGTGGAAGAAGTACTCAAATATACATTTTACGTGTTACTGTTGTACGAAGAAATATGGGCTTAAATTGCTTTCTTATCATTCATTTGAGGTTATTCACCGTTAATTTGAAGGAAGGGTTTAGTAAATACATTTCTTCATTATGTAGTCTACCGTGTCCCTTTTTTTCCCCAATTGACTCAAAACTGATGTATGGAGAGATGTTGGTTCAGATGAATTCTGACTTGTATAGGGATATACTGTACTGTCTGGCCAAATCAAAGCCGAGTTTTGAAGGGAATTTTGTGCATCATCTCTGTTTGTTTGAGTCGTTTTTATATCAAGGTTATTATTAAGATGGGTTTTGTATTAGTTCATATCTATTGAAAGCATTATGGTGTGCTGTTTCTTATTCCTCATGTCTTAACAAAGACTTTTGCTTAGGCAGCAAAACTAAAAGTGCCAAAAGTTAACAGTCAATATCTGTACCTTGATCACAGTGTCTTTAAACAATTAACAAACAATGACAATGCTTAACAATACTGTTTTCCCTTCTCTTCTCTTCTCTTCTCTTCTCTTCTCTTCTCTTCTCTTCTCTTCTCTTCTCTTTTTTTTTCTTCTCTTCTCTTCTCTTCTCTTCTCTTCTCTTCTCTTCTCTTCTCTTCTCTTCTCTTCTCTTCTCTTCTCTTCTCTTCAGATCTGTCTGTTTCATTCTTATACTCCACCTCTAGGTGGAGTTATCTTTAATTGGTGGCCACTCTGTGCAGCTGGGAATGGTTCTACATCAATAGCCTAAAGATCCATGAAGTTAATGAGCAACTCAAGAACTTTGAGGATGGATGTGGACTGTAATTACACAGTCTACTACAATGGCTCAGGACCACAGTTGAGTGGCACCATCATCTCCAAATGTCACATTGTTTAAAAATACAAATAAATACCATATTTTCCCTCTTCTGAAGCTTCTTAAAGCCTTATGCCAAAGTGAAAGAAATCTGAAATGGAGAAAGACAATAATGGGGCCAACTGACTACCTTGCAAACTTGCTAAGTCCATTCCTCTACACTGTACTCCTGGAATTCAGATCAAACACCCCCTATATACCCCTTCACACTTAACTAGAAAGGAGTAAAATATCCTTTACCTCATCAAATAAACATATTAGTTATAAGCAAAAGTCCAGCTTCTACTCTTACTGTACATCCAATACTATATAGGATAATCGTGCTATAAATACATTGTCGTAATGTCATTTTGTTTGTTTTCTAGCCTAAACAAAAAGTGTATTTTATATCAGTTAAAATTTTTATTAAATTCTCAATAATGAGAATTCAAATGAACAAAATGTGCAGTAAAATGGTATAAAACCAGTATAATTGTATGTGTATAAACGCCAAGAAATGTGTTCAGGTATCAGTGTGTGTGTGTGTGTGTGTGTGTGTGTGTGTGTGTGTGTGTGTGTGTGTAAGTTTATGTGTCAGTGCATATAAGTGAAGAGATGAATTATTGTATGTGCATAAGGCCTTGTACCATGAGTTATATTTACTGTGTGAAGTGTTTGAGTCTGAGATTTTTTTATCCAGATCTTTCTAGTTCAAATAATCAAAAGTGAAGATAAATAGATTAAAAGTCAAGAATCCTACTGATGGATTTGGACTGTAATTAATATAAACAGTATGCTACAATAGTTTATGATGGAACCATAATTAATGGACATTCTGTGTCACCCAAATGATGATGGGTTCAGTTTTAGGTCTGATTCCACTCATGGTTTCTTCCTAATATCAGAGTTTTTCTTTGGCTACTGGCTTGCTCATTATGGATAACTTGTATAAACTAAATGTAAAATTAATATTTATAATCAATTTTTTCTATCAAGCCTCTTTGGGACAATGTCCACTTTTTACAAATAACATTTGAATATTATTTATTGAAACGTCCAATGTTTGAAAAGCAGATTCAAAGTTAAAAAAAATGTATTGTGTATATATATCCCTCTTTCCACTCAGTTTTGATTGTGTTCTTTCTGTACCCCAATCTCCTCTGAGAGCAGATCAGTCACAGGTCACAGGCTTATCTTTCCTTGTAAATAGCAAACTCTGTGCATTGCAGTTAGTATTTTCATATAAGCTTTTAGCATCATGGGCAAATGTTCCATAGACTGTCCTTTATAAAGATCTCTCTAATTTTACAAAAGTGGATTTTTTTAAAGCATCTTATGCAATATGTTGGATTCACATTACTTTTAATTGGAAATGTGAAAGTTTATTAGTCAAACTTAGTCCTCTGAAGTATATTACATTTTTTATTTCTATAGTATTGTCCCTGAGAAAATATAATAAAATGATTTCTAAAATGTTAGGGGTGTACTCAATTTTGTGAGATACTGTATACTTTTCAATGAGTAATGAGTGATTGCTGCTTGGTGGTATCTACTTAGCACAAACATACAGTTCACCATCAGTTCAACACATTTTGCATAACATTTTGAGAATAATAAATGATGGAAGAAACTCCTGACTATAACCTGCCACAACACCTGTTGCTTTATTTGTGCAATATTTTTAATGTAGTTAAAAAGAAGGTTTTGGGCTCATGATGATTTTAATAGATATTAATCAGTGTTTGACTCATTAAAATCATTCTATTCATAAATTGGTGTGCTGAGAGTACTATTAGAGTCTTTTCACATAAACTGAGTTGATTAAACAAGAGTCTTGTGACAAAATTATAGCCATAATAAATCATAGTTTTTTGGATACTTAAGTACATTGGAAGGCAAATACTTTTACTGGAGTAATACTTTACTGAGTGTATCTCTATTTTAACTCAAGTACATGGTTTGTGTACTTAATCCACCACTGCACCTTTTTCATCTCTCCATCTGGCTTTCGATATCTTCTACCTGCGTTGTACTTGATATTTCGGATACACCTTCACTTTCCTGCATAGGTTTCTTCATGTCTGCTTGTGCAGATTTAACTTCTCTGTATGAATCCACACACGTTCTCTTCACCTCTGGGTGTGCTTTAGCACTTTAGCTGCAGTGTTTCCCGCTTTCTTCTGGCTTTTTACTTATGTTATATTCACTTATTCTCCAATTTGCACTGTCCCTGTGAGAAAGGGGTACTGTCCTGTTGGGGAATTATAAAGGAGTTTTTTTTATTTTCCTTCAGTTCTGAGTTTTTAATATTTAATCATTTATATTTTTCTGGGTTTTTTAAAACTTTCCCATAAATATCCTTATTTAAAAATGTTTCTCTACCTCTTAGGGCTCATTTTTTAAGGTTATTATTTGCTTTGTAATTTTTATTCAATGTTTTAATTTCGTAAAACATTGCATGAAAAGTTCCCCTTCTGCTTATTTTATTTTTAAATATTTGTTTATCCCCCCCTTTAAAATTAAATCATTGGGTGTTTTTCTACAACAGTACCCATCACCTTGTAATCTGTGATTGTCTACAGGACCAGGCCGTGAATCTGTTTATTGATGTATTGCAGTAATTGTAAATATGAAGGGTGTATAGTTATTATAATTAGTTAATTGCTTTTTGTCTCGCTGTATTGATTTAGATCCCTAGGTGGCGTTCAAATGTTTGAAATTATTTCCTTAGCAATTGTTTTCATAGTCGGAGGAGTTTGGATCGTGGAATCAAGACTCTTCTTCAGATGCTTCTGACAGTCTGTAAGGTAGGTCAAGACACTTTTTAGACATAAATTCAGAGTCCATAGTAAATGAAAAGAAGGAAGGCAGTGCTGTATATGATCTACAGCCTATAAACTGCTCTTTGAAAATGGCGGAAGAGAGACGCTTGTGCAAAGATGAACATTTCTTCTTTAGTAAATGTGGGACTTAGTAGAAGGATGTTAAAAAGTGTTAAAGATATGTTTTATTTCTGAAGATGTTCAGCATTTGTGTCACTAAGAAACACGCAAGAATTTCTCTGTACTGTCACAATATTTGATGTTGAAATGTATATTCGGTCCGTGTTTGAGGTTCAAACACGTGTTGTACAAGAACTATCGCCCAAAATTGATCCTTTCAATGTCAACTTCAATCCCCGTGCAAATATTTCATGTGCATGAGTATATAATACGGTTATGGAAATATTGTACTTTTTTTCTTCTTGAGCTGTTTTTTTTATGCAGTATCTTATTTGGCCTCTGGGGGCAGTGTTACATTATTCGGGTCAGTTTTTAAATGTTTTAAAATTTCCCACATTTGTGTTGTCATGTATTGGTCACTTCAGATGAAGGATGTTTATCTTATTAAAGTCTTTATTGTGAAATCTACTTTCTAAAACAATGTGATTCTGCAGTGTGTAACTTTTTGATATTCGATTGGTCGGTTTGTGCATATATTATAATTTCTCTTTTGTTTTGTGTGAATTACGAGTTTAATCGCATTTTCCTGCTCATTTAAAAATTACCGCTACATTCCCTGTGTTTTATTCTGGTTTGTTATCCAAAATAAAGAGAAATCAGCGGTCACCGTCCTCTGGTCTACTGTGATGTAGAATGTGTCTGTTTGTTGGTGGAAGTTATCGGTATCGCTTCTCGGCCTTTTGGCTAAGATCAAGTGTAGTATCTGTTCTTATCAGTTTAATATCTGATACGTCCCCTATCCGGGGACCATATATTAAATTGATTTTTGGAACTGGGAGATGGAATAGGGGCTTGCTCCGTCCACTCCACGCATCGACCCGGTATTGCAGTATCTCCGGGAACGGTGCACCCCCTCTCTACTGTTAAAGAAAGATCAGCTTTGTATACAAGCGAGTTTGTGCATACTATGATATTGTTATCTATTTTATTTATCAAATATGTTGCAATGTAGTGTTTTAAGTTTAAGACTTCGTTCATGCAGGATCCGTGTGCTCACGTAGGAATGACTATTTCTTCACATGATTTTTTTAACACAATACGCATTATATCTCTTAACATTCAGCGGTTATAACAACCTCAGAAACATTGTCTACAGTTAAACTTAAAGTGGCACTAAATACTTAAAAACGGCGTCTCTAAAACAAAATTATTCTGGTAATAAATAATAACTAATGAGTTGAAACTAGGCGGAACTATGTATCTAGACTTTCGTTGTCAGTCGGACTCATTACCGGCCGAACAGTTGATATATAGTCGCAAATGTAAATACGGGGGCGGGGCTTTAACACTACCGAGATAAAAAAAAACATATTAAACATTGTTGGAAATATTTTACTGATTGTCAAAGCTTACTGATTTTTGTATGTTACTTGAAATGAAGCAATTCTCTGAACATCTTATTACATATTAAGAAGCAGTGCATCCTGGGACGCATGAGTGGTTTTGGTTGTTAATAAAACAGTAGATTGCACTGGTGTGTGTTTAATAAAGGCAGTATTGCTTTTGCATTGCTTTTAGATTGCAGTGTTTTACACTCGGAAATGTGTGTAATGGTTCAGCGCTATTTTGCTCACCATGATGGTGAACAGTGTGTGCTGTGGTGCAGTCCGTAGCTGATGCTTGTAGAACTCATACTTACCTGGCAGGGGAGATACCATGATCAAGAAGGTGGTTCACCCAGGGCGAGGCTCAGCCATTGCACTCCGGTTGTGCTGACCCCTGCGAATTCCCCAAATGTGGGAATCTCGACTGCATAATTTGTGGTAGTGGGGGACTGCGTTCGCGCTCTCCCCTGATTTCACTGTGTTAATGATAGAATATTGCTATTTTGTGCATAATTTGTGTATGATTGTCTGAGTAGTTATTTTTTTAGTGTTAAGATGGGGTTTCTTATCAGTTATTTTAATGCATGTGCCTATTGTGTCTGTTAAGTGACTATAGAAGCTTTATGATGTGAGCATGTAAGGCACGGGTCACCAACATGGCGCCAGGTCGTCCGCAAGGACCACAAAGTTGCCCGCGGGCCTTTAAAAAAAAAAAAAAAAAAATGGCTCACCATAGCGCCACTTACCAGTGATCTGCGAGTCGGAAACCGGAGTATTGTTAAACACCTTGTCTTTATTTAGTCTGAACATATACAGGGCAGAGGCTTGAGGAGAAGTATGAACCGGAAAGAGGGTATAACCCGAAATGCGTGTAGAATTCGTAATGCAGGGAGTCCAGGGAGTACAAGGGGATGCGGCAGCAGGTAAAGAGGGATGTGGCAAAAGGCATATAAGGAGCTGTATGAGAAGTTGGACACTAAGGAGGGAGAAAAGGATTTGTACCGTTTGGCCGGGCAGAGGGACCGAGCTGTAATGGATGTGCTACAAGTTAGAGCAATAAAGGATGAAGATGGAAATGTGTTGACTAGTGAGGAAAGTGTGTTGAGAAGAGCGATTAAGAGGATGAAGAGTGGAAAGTCGGTTGGGCCAGATGACACATGTAGAAGCATGGAGATGTTTAGGAGAGATGGCAGTGGAGTTTTTAACAAGACTGTTTAACAGGATTTTGGAAGGTGAGAGGGTGCCTGAGAAATGGCGAAGGAGTGTGCAGATCTGCAGTAACTACAGGGGAATTAAATTGAGTCACACCATGAAGTTATGGCAAAGAGTAGTGGAAGCCAAGCTGAGAGAAGAGGTGACCATCTGTGAGCAACAGTATGGTTTTATGCCCGAGGACGAGCACCACAGATGAATTATTTGCTTTGAGAATGTTGATGGATAATTATAGAGAAGGTCAGAAGGAGTTGCATTGTGTGTTTTGTGGATTTAGAGAAAGCGTACGACAGGGTGCAGAGAGAGGAATTGTGGTATTGTAAGAAGTATGTGAGGGTTGTGCAGGACATGTATGAGGACAGTGTGACAGCAGTGAAGTGTGCAGTAGGAACGACAGACTGGTTCATGGTTGAGGTCTGACTACATCAAGGATCGGCTCTGAACCCTTTCCTGTTTGCAGTGGTGATGGACAGGTTGACAGAAGAGGTCAGACAGGAGTCTCCATGGACTATGATGATCGTGGATGATATTGTTATTTGTTGTGAGAGTAGGAAGCAGGTTGAGCAGAGCCTGGAGAGGTGGAGGTACGCTCTGGAGAGAAGGGGAATGAAAGTCAGTAGGAGTAAGACAGAATACATGTGTGTGAATGAGAGGGAGGGCAGTGGAGGGGTGCAGTTGCAGGGAGAAGAGGTGGAGAAGGTGGAGGAGTTCAGGTACCTGGTGTCAGCAGTGCAAAGTAATGGAGAGTGTTAGAGAAGTGAAGAAAAGAGTGCAGGCAGGGTGGAGTGGGTGGAGAAGAGTGATAGCAGGAGTGATTTGTGATAGTAGAGTATCTGCAAGAATGAAAGGGAAAGTGTTTATGACTGTGGTGAGACCTGCGATGTTGTATGGTTTAGAGACAGTGGCATTGAGTAAAAGACAGGAGGTGGAGCTGGAGGTAGCAGAGCTGAAGATGTTAAGGTTTTCGTTGGGAGTGACAAGGATGGACAGGATTAGAAATGAGTTTATTAGAGGAACAGCGCATGTAGGACGTTTTGGAGACACGGTGAGGGAGGCGAGATTGAGATGGTTTGTGAAGAGGAGGGACATGGGGTACTGTATATTGGTACGATAATGCTGAGGATGGAGCCATCAGGAAGGAGGAAAAGAGGATGGCCAAGGAGGCGGTTTATGGATGTGGTGAGGGAAGACATGCAGGTAGTTGGTTTGAAAGAGGCAGATGTAGAGGACAGGGGGGTATGGAGACAGATGATCTTCTGTGGCGACCCCTAATGGGAGAAGCCGAAAGAAGAAGAAGACAGTGAAGCATTCTAGTTTCAGAGTTTATTCATGCAGAATCAATGTGCTTACTTAGGAATTACTCTTATTTCTTCAAATTATTCTTTTAACAATATACAAAGCATATCTCTTTCAACATTTAGCTGATATACATATATACGTAAGATATATGTAGTTAAACTTAATATGGCACTAAATACTTAAAAACATCGTTTCTAAAAAATAAAATTATACGGGTAATAAATCATAAACTAATAAATTGATATTAGGCGGAACTGTGTATCTGTACTCTCGTTATCAGTCGGACTCCTTACCAGTCGGACAGTTGATACATAGTCACAAAGTTCAAAGCAATTGTCTGATTTATTTACTAAAACAGTGAATGGAAGTGATTATTTTGTAGAGAACTTGTTTTAACCTGTGAATACGGGGGCAGGGCTTTAACACTAGCGAGACTTAAAAAGAACCTTTATTAAACATTGTTGGAAATATTCTACTGTTTGTCCAAGCTTACCATGTGGTGACGCACTCTTTCTCCTGGGCAGACTTCAGTGATTTTATTGTGTTACTTAAAAGAAGCAATTCCCTGATCAGCTTATTACATATTCAGTAGCAGTGCATCATGGGGTGGGAGAGTGGGTTTGCTTGTTAATAAAACAGATTGCACTGGTGTGTGTGTAATAAAGGTAGTATTGCTTTTGCATTGCTTTTAGATTGCAGTGTTTTATTCTCGGGAATGTGTATAATGGTTTAGTGCTGTTTTGCTCACCATGATGGTGAACAGTGTGTGATGTGGTGCAGTCCCTATCTGATGCTTGTAGAACTCATACTTACCTGGCAGGGGAGATACCATGATCAAGAAGGTGGTTCACCCAGGGCGAGGCTCAGCCATTGCACTCCGGTTGTGCTGACCCCTGCGAATTCCCCAAATGTGGGAATCTCGACTGCATAATTTGTGGTAGTGGGGGACTGCGTTCGCGCTCTCCCCTGATTTCACTGTGTTAATGATAGAATTTTGCTATTTTGTGCATAATTTGTGTATGATTGTCTGAGTAGTTTTTATTTCAAGTGTTATTAAGATGGGCTTTCTATTAGTTCTTATATTGCATGTGCCTATTGTGTCTGTTTAGTGTCTATATAAGCTTTATAATATGATTATATAAGGTATACAGAATGTCTGGGATTGTCTGGGCTCACACATCTCTGGTTACTATGTTTTCTTAATGAATCAGGAACAGTTTTAGCTCGGGGTTTTTTTTCCCAGCGTGTATACATACTTTTCTGTTATCTGCATTTAGTTGAAGAAAACGTATGCGCCGTGCTGTGTGATTCTTCCCTGATCTGAAAAGACACCACAGGCATCGTAGATCGCATGGAAAACCTCTTAATGATTTCTTTCCATGAATTTTTTGTTTGGGCATAACAATCTAACATCATGTTATATGTTGAATTTGGCTGATTTGAAAAGCTACATGGTCACCAGAACACAGTTCTTCTACATGCTCAAGAACAATATTTAATTTTATAAGCAGATGTGGAAGAAGTACTCAAATATACATTTTACGTGTTACTGTTGTACGAAGAAATATGGGCTTAAATTGCTTTCTTATCATTCATTTGAGGTTATTCACCGTTAATTTGAAGGAAGGGTTTAGTAAATACATTTCTTCATTATGTAGTCTACCGTGTCCCTTTTTTTCCCCAATTGACTCAAAACTGATGTATGGAGAGATGTTGGTTCAGATGAATTCTGACTTGTATAGGGATATACTGTACTGTCTGGCCAAATCAAAGCCGAGTTTTGAAGGGAATTTTGTGCATCATCTCTGTTTGTTTGAGTCGTTTTTATATCAAGGTTATTATTAAGATGGGTTTTGTATTAGTTCATATCTATTGAAAGCATTATGGTGTGCTGTTTCTTATTCCTCATGTCTTAACAAAGACTTTTGCTTAGGCAGCAAAACTAAAAGTGCCAAAAGTTAACAGTCAATATCTGTACCTTGATCACAGTGTCTTTAAACAATTAACAAACAATGACAATGCTTAACAATACTGTTTTCCCTTCTCTTCTCTTCTCTTCTCTTCTCTTCTCTTCTCTTCTCTTCTCTTCTCTTTTTTTTTCTTCTCTTCTCTTCTCTTCTCTTCTCTTCTCTTCTCTTCTCTTCTCTTCTCTTCAGATCTGTCTGTTTCATTCTTATACTCCACCTCTAGGTGGAGTTATCTTTAATTGGTGGCCACTCTGTGCAGCTGGGAATGGTTCTACATCAATAGCCTAAAGATCCATGAAGTTAATGAGCAACTCAAGAACTTTGAGGATGGATGTGGACTGTAATTACACAGTCTACTACAATGGCTCAGGACCACAGTTGAGTGGCACCATCATCTCCAAATGTCACATTGTTTAAAAATACAAATAAATACCATATTTTCCCTCTTCTGAAGCTTCTTAAAGCCTTATGCCAAAGTGAAAGAAATCTGAAATGGAGAAAGACAATAATGGGGCCAACTGACTACCTTGCAAACTTGCTAAGTCCATTCCTCTACACTGTACTCCTGGAATTCAGATCAAACACCCCCTATATACCCCTTCACACTTAACTAGAAAGGAGTAAAATATCCTTTACCTCATCAAATAAACATATTAGTTATAAGCAAAAGTCCAGCTTCTACTCTTACTGTACATCCAATACTATATAGGATAATCGTGCTATAAATACATTGTCGTAATGTCATTTTGTTTGTTTTCTAGCCTAAACAAAAAGTGTATTTTATATCATCAGTTAAAATTTTTATTAAATTCTCAATAATGAGAATTCAAATGAACAAAATGTGCAGTAAAATGGTATAAAACCAGTATAATTGTATGTGTATAAACGCCAAGAAATGTGTTCAGGTATCAGTGTGTGTGTGTGTGTGTGTGTGTGTGTGTGTGTAAGTTTATGTGTCAGTGCATATAAGTGAAGAGATGAATTATTGTATGTGCATAAGGCCTTGTACCATGAGTTATATTTACTGTGTGAAGTGTTTGAGTCTGAGATTTTTTTATCCAGATCTTTCTAGTTCAAATAATCAAAAGTGAAGATAAATAGATTAAAAGTCAAGAATCCTACTGATGGATTTGGACTGTAATTAATATAAACAGTATGCTACAATAGTTTATGATGGAACCATAATTAATGGACATTCTGTGTCACCCAAATGATGATGGGTTCAGTTTTAAGTCTGATTCCACTCATGGTTTCTTCCTAATATCAGAGTTTTTCTTTGGCTACTGGCTTGCTCATTATGGATAACTTGTATAAACTAAATGTAAAATTAATATTTATAATCAATTTTTTCTATCAAGCCTCTTTGGGACAATGTCCACTTTTTACAAATAACATTTGAATATTATTTATTGAAACGTCCAATGTTTGAAAAGCAGATTCAAAGTAAAAAAAAATGTATTGTGTATATATATCCCTCTTTCCACTCAGTTTTGATTGTGTTCTTTCTGTACCCCAATCTCCTCTGAGAGCAGATCAGTCACAGGTCACAGGCTTATCTTTCCTTGTAAATAGCAAACTCTGTGCATTGCAGTTAGTATTTTCATATAAGCTTTTAGCATCATGGGCAAATGTTCCATAGACTGTCCTTTATAAAGATCTCTCTAATTTTACAAAAGTGGATTTTTTTAAAGCATCTTATGCAATATGTTGGATTCACATTACTTTTAATTGGAAATGTGAAAGTTTATTAGTCAAACTTAGTCCTCTGAAGTATATTACATTTTTTATTTCTATAGTATTGTCCCTGAGAAAATATAATAAAATGATTTCTAAAATGTTAGGGGTGTACTCAATTTTGTGAGATACTGTATACTTTTCAATGAGTAATGAGTGATTGCTGCTTGGTGGTATCTACTTAGCACAAACATACAGTTCACCATCAGTTCAACACATTTTGCATAACATTTTGAGAATAATAAATGATGGAAGAAACTCCTGACTATAACCTGCCACAACACCTGTTGCTTTATTTGTGCAATATTTTTAATGTAGTTAAAAAGAAGGTTTTGGGCTCATGATGATTTTAATAGATATTAATCAGTGTTTGACTCATTAAAATCATTCTATTCATAAATTGGTGTGCTGAGAGTACTATTAGAGTCTTTTCACATAAACTGAGTTGATTAAACAAGAGTCTTGTGACAAAATTATAGCCATAATAAATCATAGTTTTTTGGATACTTAAGTACATTGGAAGGCAAATACTTTTACTGGAGTAATACTTTACTGAGTGTATCTCTATTTTAACTCAAGTACATGGTTTGTGTACTTAATCCACCACTGCACCTTTTTCATCTCTCCATCTGGCTTTCGATATCTTCTACCTGCGTTGTACTTGATATTTCGGATACACCTTCACTTTCCTGCATAGGTTTCTTCATGTCTGCTTGTGCAGATTTAACTTCTCTGTATGAATCCACACACGTTCTCTTCACCTCTGGGTGTGCTTTAGCACTTTAGCTGCAGTGTTTCCCGCTTTCTTCTGGCTTTTTACTTATGTTATATTCACTTATTCTCCAATTTGCACTGTCCCTGTGAGAAAGGGGTACTGTCCTGTTGGGGAATTATAAAGGAGTTTTTTTTATTTTCCTTCAGCTCTGAGTTTTTAATATTTAATCATTTATATTTTTCTGGGTTTTTTAAAACTTTCCCATAAATATCCTTATTTAAAAATGTTTCTCTACCTCTTAGGGCTCATTTTTTAAGGTTATTATTTGCTTTGTAATTTTTATTCAATGTTTTAATTTCGTAAAACATTGCATGAAAAGTTCCCCTTCTGCTTATTTTATTTTTAAATATTTGTTTATCCCCCCCTTTAAAATTAAATCATTGGGTGTTTTTCTACAACAGTACCCATCACCTTGTAATCTGTGATTGTCTACAGGACCAGGCCGTGAATCTGTTTATTGATGTATTGCAGTAATTGTAAATATGAAGGGTGTATAGTTATTATAATTAGTTAATTGCTTTTTGTCTCGCTGTATTGATTTAGATCCCTAGGTGGCGTTCAAATGTTTGAAATTATTTCCTTAGCAATTGTTTTCATAGTCGGAGGAGTTTGGATCGTGGAATCAAGACTCTTCTTCAGATGCTTCTGACAGTCTGTAAGGTAGGTCAAGACACTTTTTAGACATAAATTCAGAGTCCATAGTAAATGAAAAGAAGGAAGGCAGTGCTGTATATGATCTACAGCCTATAAACTGCTCTTTGAAAATGGCGGAAGAGAGACGCTTGTGCAAAGATGAACATTTCTTCTTTAGTAAATGTGGGACTTAGTAGAAGGATGTTAAAAAGTGTTAAAGATATGTTTTATTTCTGAAGATGTTCAGCATTTGTGTCACTAAGAAACACGCAAGTATTTCTCTGTACTGTCACAATATTTGATGTTGAAATGTATATTCGGTCCGTGTTTGAGGTTCAAACACGTGTTGTACAAGAACTATCGCCCAAAATTGATCCTTTCAATGTCAACTTCAATCCCCGTGCAAATATTTCATGTGCATGAGTATATAATACGGTTATGGAAATATTGTACTTTTTTTCTTCTTGAGCTGTTTTTTTTATGCAGTATCTTATTTGGCCTCTGGGGGCAGTGTTACATTATTCGGGTCAGTTTTTAAATGTTTTAAAATTTCCCACATTTGTGTTGTCATGTATTGGTCACTTCAGATGAAGGATGTTTATCTTATTAAAGTCTTTATTGTGAAATCTACTTTCTAAAACAATGTGATTCTGCAGTGTGTAACTTTTTGATATTCGATTGGTCGGTTTGTGCATATATTATAATTTCTCTTTTGTTTTGTGTGAATTACGAGTTTAATCGCATTTTCCTGCTCATTTAAAAATTACCGCTACATTCCCTGTGTTTTATTCTGGTTTGTTATCCAAAATAAAGAGAAATCAGCGGTCACCGTCCTCTGGTCTACTGTGATGTAGAATGTGTCTGTTTGTTGGTGGAAGTTATCGGTATCGCTTCTCGGCCTTTTGGCTAAGATCAAGTGTAGTATCTGTTCTTATCAGTTTAATATCTGATACGTCCCCTATCCGGGGACCATATATTAAATTGATTTTTGGAACAGGGAGATGGAATAGGGGCTTGCTCCGTCCACTCCACGCATCGACCCGGTATTGCAGTATCTCCGGGAACGGTGCACCCCCTCTCTACTGTTAAAGAAAGATCAGCGTTGTGTATTATGTTCATTAGTTACTTACCAGAGGCATTGTGCATATACGTTGGCGTAATCCGATGTAATTCCGTTTACTATAGTAAAGCTTTCTAACTCCGATATTAGGATTGCACAAGCCAGGGCGTTAGGCTAGGAACATTGTCGGGGGGTTTAAACTGTTCTATCATGGTGTGGATGAAAGAGATAAAGGTCAGACAGGGGCTCAGTGCTGGTGAAGAGGTGCTGGATGATTGTGCAACTACTGCTGAAGTGATATGGGAGACAGCTAGTAAGGTACTTGGTGTGACATCTGAAAATAGAAAGGAAGATACAGAGACGAGGTGGTGGAATGAGGAAGTGCGATGTTGTATGGTTTAGAGACAGTGGCATTGAGTAAAAGACAGGAGGTGGAGCTGAAGGTAGCAGAGCTGAAGATGCTGAAGTTTTTGTTGGAAGTGACGATGATGGACAGGATTAGAAATGAGTTGATGGACAGGATTAGAAATGAGTTCATTAGAAGAACAGCGCATGTAGGATGTTTTGGAGATATGGTGAGGGAGGCGAGATTGAGATGGTTTGAACATGTGCAGAGGAGGAGCATGTAGGATGTTTTGGAGATATGGTGAGGGAGGCGAGATTGAGATGGTTTGAACATGTGCAGAGGAGGAACATGCGGTATATCGGTAGGAGAATGCTGAGGATGGAGCCACCAGGAAGGAGGAAAAGAGGAAGGCCAAGGAGGTGGTTTATGGATGTGGTCAGGGAAGTCAAATCAAGTCAAGTTTATTTGTATAGCGCTTTTCACAACAGACATTGTCTCAAAGCAGCTTTACAGAAATCAACAGTTAAGGTGAACGGTGTGCATTTATCCCTGATGAGCAGCCGTGGCAAGGAAAAACTCCCCTAGATGTTATGAGGAAGAAACCTTGAGAGGAACCAGACTCAAAAGGGGAACCTATCCTCATTTGGGTGACATCAAGAGTGTGATCATAAATCTTTCAACAATACAGAACACTGGAGAGTGAGAACTAACATGAGTACTGGAGTATAAGATTATAAGTGATGTTCTTTCTGCAGTCTTATACAGTCTTTATGGTTAGTAGCTCCTAGTTTTATGAGCTCAGCATTTGTGATCATCACAGATCCAGCATCAGCTTCTCCATGCCAGAGCCTTTAAACACTCCAGGAGGTCCAATGTCAAAACTCCACACATGTAGTGGGATCCAGTTGGCACTGGTAAGTCTCAAGATGGTTCGGGATGTTTGCGAGTTCGGCATCTACTTCTTCAAAGGTCCGGAATCATCACGAGGTGGGAGGTGACTGGAGCTGATGGAACCTCAGGGTGTCTCGGGATGGGGAGAGAAAGAGAAGCAGTGGAGAGAAAGTAGCGTAGCTGCTGTTCATGATATTAACAGCACAAGTTGATAATGTGCAGGTGATCAGGGAAGACATGCAGGTAGTTGGGTTGAAAGAGGCAGATGTAGAGGACAGGGGGGTATGGAGACAGATGATCCGCTATGGCGACCCCTAATGGGAGAAGCCGAAAGAAGAAGAAGAAGACAGTGAAGCTCTTTAGTTTCAGAGTTTATTTATGCAGGATCAGTGTGCTCACTTAGGAATTACTCTTATTTCTCCAAATTCTTTTTTTAACACTATACAAGGCATATCTGTTTCAACATTTAGCTAATATAGCAACACAGTTAAAGTGTACAGTCTACATAGTTAAACTTAATATGGCACTAAATACTTAAAAACATCGTTTCTGAAAAATACAATCATACGGGTAATAAATCATAAACTAATAAATTGATATTAGGCGGAACTGTGTATTTGTATTCTCGTTATCAGTCAGACTCATTACCAATCGCACAGTTGATATATAGTCACAAATTTCAAAGCATTTGTCTGATTTATTCACTAAAACAGTGAATGGAAGTGATTTTTTTTTTTGTAGAGAACTTGTTTTAACCTGTGAATACGGGGGCAGGGCTTTAATTCTAGCGAGACCTAAAAATAAACTTTATTAAGTATTGTTGAAAATATTCTACTGATTGTCAAAGCTTACCATGCAGTGATGCACTCTTTCTCCTGGGCAGACTTGTGATTTTTAGTATGTTACTTAAAAAAAAATAAAAATAAAAATAAAAACCAATTCATTGGCATCATGGAATGTGTGAGTGGTTTTGGTTGTTAATAAAACAGTAGCTTGCACTGGTTTATGTGTAATAAAGGTAGTGCTTTTGCAGTGCTTTTAGATTGCAGTGTTTTACACTCTAAAATGTGTGTAATGGTTCAGCGCTATTTTGCTCACCATGATGGTGAACAGTGTGTGCTGTGGTGCAGTCCGTAGCTGATGCTTGTAGAACTCATACTTACCTGGCAGGGGAGATACCATGATCAAGAAGGTGGTTCACCCAGGGTGAGGCTCAGCCATTGCACTCCGGTTGTGCTGACCCCTGCGAATTCCCCAAATGTGGGAATCTCGACTGCATAATTTGTGGTAGTGGGGGACTGCGTTCGCGCTCTCCCCCTGACTTTTGTTGTATCAAAGATAGACATGTACTATTTATGATGTTTTTCTGTTCATTTGTGTAAGTAACTTTTTTCACATTAATTAAAGTAGTTGGCTGATTTGAGACGCTACATGGACCCAGACTCAATTACAATGTCAATCTTTATGAGCAGATGTGAAAAGAGTACTCAAATATATTTTGAGTGTTACTGTTGTGTAAAAATATGGGTTCAAAGTGCTCTTTTAAAATTGTTTTAAGGGTTTTCACATCCAGTTTGGAAAAAGAGTTTAGGAATTACAGGATGGCACGTCATACCATAGTTGGAAAATGATCAGCATAAGAAACTCCAGAGTTTTGAAGGGAAAGAAGTGGAATATTCTGTAGTAGCTGAGTCACTTGATCAATTGATCAATCATCAAGTATGCATTCATTTACTGAAGACAAAACTAAAGCCAGAAAGTGTCATGGCTAATTACCAGCAGAAGTAATAGAGTCAGTAAAAAAGTTAAAATATCAAGTAAAAGAAAGTTCAGAATCCAGGGTTGAGATACCAAAATAAGCTTTTATCCAAGATAAAGCCAGTTGGTTCCAAGGAAGTACCCAAAGACACATTTTGTGCTTTATAGTAATATACCTTCTCCAAAGAACCTGTGTAACACCCATTTTTATTTCTATAGTTGAGCTGTGTGACATAGCTTCCTGTATTTGATTAGTTTAAATTCCCCACATTTGTGTTGTCATGTGCTGGTTGCTCCAGTTGAAGGATATTCGTCCAGTTTTAAGGTATTTTCTGAAATCTACTTTCTAAAACAATGTGAGTTTGTTGGATTTTGATATTCATGTTTCTGAGTGGTCAGTTTGTGCTTTCATTATAGTTTTTCTCTTGTTTTGTGTGAATTAAAAGTTTTATCCCATTTTCCTGCTAATTTGAGTGTGACTGCTACATTCCCTATGTTTTATACTGGTTTATTGTCCAATATAAAGAGAAAGCAGCTCTCTCAGTTCTCAGGTCTACTGTTGTGTAGAATGTGTCTGTTTGTTGTTGGCAGTTATAGATATTTATTCTTGGCCTTTTGGCAACAAACAAGTGTAGTATCTGTTCTTATTAGTTTAATATCTGATACTGGGCTTGCTCCACCATCTCCATGCATCGATCCTGTATTGCGTTTTTTCCAGGAACGGTGCATCAGCTTTGTAGGTCAGTATCAATCTGATCTTCACTTGTTACTTAGAAATGGAGTCATGCATATGAGCTATTTGTAATCTCACTGTGCTCAGTTGACAAAGGAATATGGTTTCCTTTTAGGGTTTGTTTAATCCGTGTCTGTTTGCTTTTTATTTTATTTTTTTTTTATTTTTTTTTTGTGTGAAGTGGCTTTATTATTTTAAAGGATCCTTTTTAACACTATTCAAATCATTATCTATATCTGCCATCAACATTTAACAGTTACAACTAAATATGTTTGGGTAATTTTTGGCACCTAATATTAAAATCATTGTCTTAATATTATACAATTATACAAATACTAAATTGTGACAACTAAATGCATACAAATATCAGGCAGAACGATGTATCCAGGCTCTCGTTATCGGTTGGATTAAACGTTTACCTGCAATTCGTGTTTGTTTAGCGCTCTGTTTTCTTAGACAGTTGATATGTAGTCACTTGTAATTACAAATTTTGAAGCATTTGACTGATTTATTCAATAAAACAATGAAGTGTTTTTTTTCTAGATAAGTTTTTTAACCCAACTACACAGGGGATGGGGCTTATACCGTAGATCCTTTGAAACAGCCTGTTTAAATCAAATAGTTAAAAATATGTTTACTGACTTTTAAAGCTTACAATATAGTTTCAGCATCTTTTTTTTTTTTTTTTTTCCCCAGACTTCTGATTTTTATGCATCTGCTACCTTAAAAAAAGCAATTCCCTGATCATCTTATTACATATTCAGATGCAGTGCATCATGGGAAGTGTGAGTGGTTTTTGTTGTTAATAAAACAGTAGATCACTCTCCTGTATGTGTACTAAATGTAGTGGTGTTGTTGCAGTGCTTTTAGATTGCAATGTTTTACTCTCGGGAATGTGTGTAATGGTTTAATGCTGTTTTGCTCACCATGATGGTGAACAGTGTGTGCTGTGGTGCAGTCTGTAGCTGATGCTTGTAGAACTCATACTTACCTGGCAGGGGAGATACCATGATCAAGTAGGTGGTTCACCCAGGGTGAGGCTCAGCCATTGCACTCCGGTTGTGCTGACTCCTGCGAATTCCCCAAATGTGGGAATCTCGACTGCATAATTTGTGGTAGTGGGGGACTGCGTTCGCGCTCTCCCCTGATTTCACTGTGTTAATGATCGATTTTTGCTATTTTGTGCATCATTACTGTCTGTTTGTCTGAGTATTTTTGTTTCAAGTGTTATTAAGATGGGTTTTCTATTAGTTCTTATATTGCATGTGCCTATTGTGTCTGTTTAGTGGCTATATAAGCTTTATAATATGATTATTTAAGGTATACAGAATGTCTGGGACTGTCTGGGCTCACACATCTCTGGTTACTATGTTTTCTTAATAAATCAGGAACAGTTTTAGCTCGGTTTTTTTTTCCAGCGTGTATACATACTTTTCTGTTATCTGCATTTAGTTGAAGAAAACGTATGCGCCGTGCTGTGTGATTCTTCCCTGATCTGAAAAGACACCACAGGCATCGTAGATCGCATGGGAAACCTCTTCATGATTTCTTTCCATGAATTTTTTGTTTGGGCATAACAATCTAACATCATGTTATATGTTGAATTTGGCTGATTTAAAAAGCTACATGGACAGCAGAACACAGTTCTTCTACATGCTCAAGAACAATATCTAATTTTATAAGCAGATGTGGAAGAAGTACTCAAATATACATTTTACGTGTTACTGTTGTATGAAGAAATATGGGCTTAAATTGCTTTCTTATCATTAATTTGAGGTTATTCACCGTTAATTTGAAGGAAGGGTTTAGTAAATACATTTCTTCATTATGTAGTCTACCCTGTCCCTTTTTTTTCCCCAATTGACTCAAAACTGATTTACAGACAGATGTTGGTTCAGATTAATTCTGACTTGTATAGGGATATACTGTACTGTCTAGCCAAGTTGATAGAATGGCATGTCATAGTATAGATGGAAAATGATGAAAAACATACTGCAGATGCAAACTGAGTTTTGAAGGGAAAGAAGTGGAATATATTTAATATTAAACATGCCTTTAATAAAATTTTTACAGTTTTCTATCTCCTTTTTTTCATTAAATAATCTTGAGTTATTGGTTTGATTTCCTGTAATTTTCTTTTGGAAAAGTGCTTCTTCTCTGTTTTCCTGTTTTGAGAGCAGTACTGTTTTTTGCAGGGGATGCCATAGGATTAGTTATCAATCCCCCGACTCTGACATTGAAGCCCTCGCAGGGGAATGAGTGGGTGAAGACTTGGCGGCATACTTGCAGGCCAACACTAACGCTATTACTCGCCTACAGGATCACCGTTCTTCGATAGTTTTTACGATACAATGATAAATGCCTTTGACAGTCAGAGGTAACCAAGAGTAACATTTTAGAGGTGTGTAAATTACTCGCATTTCTTACAAAATACTACTACTGAAGTACTACATTCAAGTACTGAATGGTTTTGCGCCACAAAATTTGAGTGAACTTTTGTTCTGTTATAATCTGTCACACTTACTTCAATCAAAAGGTGCTGACTAATTTTTGGTACCCCAAATAATTAAGACTACTGTAAGGGGCAGGACTTTTACTAATACTTGTAACTAGCACAGTTATGGAATTGGAATTCGGGAATCAGACACAGTCTAAGTGTTGAAGTCTAGGCTAAAGCCACATTTGTTTAGTCAAGACTTTTGTCAGTAGGTTTTTCTTGGGTAAAAAAGGAGATCTGGAGGGATCATGAGTGTTTTGGTGAACTTGGATATTTGATTGCGGTCTGTCCCCCACTCTCACGCTTTTACTCAAATCTATTGAAGGCGTTATGGTGTGCTGTCTCTTATCCCTCATGTCTTTGTTACCTTTTGGCACTCGTTTTTAGTTTTGCTGCCTAAGCTAGTCTTTGTAGAGTCCATACCTGTACCTTGATCACACAGTGTCTTGAAACAATGACAGTGCTTAACAATACTTCTCTTCTCTTCTCATTCTTATACTCTACCTCTAGATGGAGTTATCTTTAATTGGTGGCCACTCTGTGCAGCTGGGGATGGTTCTACATCAATAGCCTAAAGATCCATTAAGTTAATGAGCAACTCTAGAACTTTAAGGATGGATGTGGACTGTAATTAATATCAACAGTCTACTACAATGGCTCAGGACCACAGTTTGCATGAACAGTTTTGCACTGAACTGTACACCTCAACAGTGATGTAACTGTAATAACTGGGCAATCGGCACCAACCAGATAAGGATGGGTTCCCTTTCCGAGTCTCGTTCCTCTCAAGGTTCTTTCTCATGCCATCTAAACGAGTCCATTCCTCTACACTGTAATCCTGGAATTTAGATCAAACACCCCCTATATACCCCTTTACACTTAACTAGAAAGGAGTAAAAGATCCTTTATCTCATCATATAAACATATTAGTTATAAGCAAAGTCCAGCTTCTACTCTTACTGTACATCCATTGCTATATAGGATAATTGTGCTATAAATATATTGTCGTAATGACATTCTGTTTGTTTTCTATCCCATAGAAAATTTTAAAACAAGTGTATTTTATATCATCAGTAAAAGATTGTATTAAATGTTTAACAATGAGAATTCAAATGAACATCAAGATGTGCAGTAAAATGGTATAAAACCAGTATCATTGTATGTGTATAAATGCCAAGAAATGTTTTCAGGTATCAGTCTGTGTGTGTGTAAGTTTATGTGTCAGTGCATATCAGTGAAGAGATGAATTATTGTATGTGCATAAGGCCTTGTACCATGAGTTATATTTACTGTGTGAAGTGTTTAAGTCTGAGATTTTTTTGTTTAAATAATCAAAAGTCAAGATAAATAGATTAAAAGTCAAGAATCCTACTGATGGATTTGGACTGTAATTAATATAAACAGTATGCAACAATAGCTTAGAGCTTTTAGTGCCATGAACATTTTTGCATTCAATTGTCCATCAGTGAACAGTTGATAACATCAACTGTTCACTGATGGACAGTTGATGTTATCAACTGTTCACTGATGGATAACTTGTATAAACTAAATGTAAAATGAATATTTATAATCATTTTTTTCTATCAAGCCTCTTTGGGACAATGTCCACTTTTACAAATAACATTTGAATATTATTTATTGAAACGTCCAATGTTTGAAAAGCAAATTTAATGTAAAAAAAAAAAAATGTATTGTATATATCCTTCTTTCTACTTAGTTTTGCTTGTGTTCTTTCTGTACCCCAATCTCCTCTCAGAGCAGAGCAGATCAGTCACAGATCACAGACTTACCTTTTAATCTGGAACAGTTTGTCTTCTCCTTTTCTTTGTAAATAGCAAACTTTGTGCAAACTTTGTATTGTCCTGTTGGGGAATTATAAATGAGTCTTTTTGCAAAAAGCTTTTTTCAAATTTTCCTTCAGCTGTGAGTTTTTAAATATTTTATATTTTACTTTTTATATATATATATATATTTTTTTATTTTCCATAAATATCCTTATTAAAAATGTTTATCTACCCCTTAGGGCTCTCTTTTCACGGTTATTTTTTTGTTCAATATTTTAATTTCTTTGTAAAACATTGCATAAACCGTTCCCCTTTTGCTTATTTTATTTTTAAATATTTGGTTATCCCCCCTTTAAAATGAAATCATTGGGTGTTTTTCTACAACAGTACCCATCACCTTGTAATCTGTGATTGTCTACAAGACCAGGCCGTGAATCTGTTTATTGATGTATTGCAGTAATTGTAAATATGAAGGGTGTATAGTTATTATAATTAGTTAATTGCTTTTTGTCTCGCTGTATTGATTTAGATCCCTAGGTGGCGTTCAAATGTTTGAAATTATTTCCTTAGCAATTGTTTTCATAGTCGGAGGAGTTTGGATCGTGGAATCAAAACTCTTCTTCAGATGCTTCTGACAGTCTGTAAGGTAGGTCAATACACTTTGTAGACATAAATTCAGAGTCCATAGTAAATGAAAAGAAGGAAGGCAGTGCTGTATATGATCTACAGCCTATAAACTGCTCTTTGAAAATGGCGGAAGAGAGACGCTTGTGCAAAGATGAACATTCTTCTTTACTAAATGTGGGACTTAGTAGAAGGATGTTAAAGAAAGTTAGAGATATGTTTTATTTCTGAAGATTTTCTGCATTAGTTCAAATGAGAAACAATATTTGTATATAAATATATATTCACTCCGTGTTTGTGATTCAAACACGATTTCAAAAAAGAACTATCGCCCACAATTGATCCTTTCAATTTCAATCCTCGTGCAAATATTTTGTGTTTGTGAGTAATTAATAAGTTTATGAAAATATTTTACTTTTTTTCTTCTTGAGCTGTTTTTTTTTAACGCAGTATCTTATTTGGCCTCTGGGGGCAGTGTTACATTACTCGGGTCAGTTTTTAAATGTTTTAAAATTTCCCACATTTGTGTTGTCATGTGTTGGTCACTTCAGATGAAGGATGTTTATCTAATTTAAATCTTAATTGTGAAATCTACTTTCTAAAACAATGTGATTTTGCAGTGTGTTAGATTTTGATATTCGCGTTTCTGTTTTTTGTGCATATATTATAGTTTCTCTTTTGTTTTGTGTGAATTACGAGTTTAATCGCATTTTCCTGCTAATTTGAAAATTACCGCTACATTCCCTGTGTTTTATTCTGGTTTGTTATCCAAAATAAAGAGAAATCGGCGGTCCCCGTCTTCTGGTCTACTGTGATGTAGAATGTGTCACTAACGAACACTGACAGAACACTAACGGTTCTATCTACGGAGGTCAAATTTGCTTCCTGTATAAAACACGCAATGGCATATCAGTTCTACCGAAACACGACACTCGGAAATAGTTTACAAGAGAGTCTTGATGAACTTATACAGACTCAACAGATTACCCCACAGCTAGCCCTTCAAGTACTGTTACAGTTTGATAAAGCCATCAACACTGCACTGGCTAACCGAGTTCGCAACAGAGTCAACTTTAAAGGATCGCTGAACACGTACAGATTTTGCGACAATGTATGGACATTTGTTTTAAACGATGTGGAGTTTCGTGAGGTCACTGACCTGGTCAAGGTGGATAAAGTGAAAATAGTAGCCTGTGATGGAAAAAACACTGGCTCTAATACAGCAGAGTGAAATGGAGGGAGAAGGCAATTCATCAAAGAGAATGCCACAACGACAGGAAGAAGAGTTTAAAAAAAAAAAAAAAAAAAAGGACTGTACACATACTATTTATTACAAATGACAGCGTTCCAACTTTCATATAACAACCAGTTCCACACAAGGCTTTGGACATTATCTATCTATCTATCTATCTATCTATCTATCTATCTATCTATCTATCTATCTATCTATCTATCTAGAGAGAGAGAGAGAGAGAGAGAGAGAGAGAGAGAGAGTAAGAAAACATTTATTTCTCTTTCTGTTTGTTATAATTTCGCTTTGGTTATGTAATAAATTGTTTAAAAAAAAATACTCTGGTCTACTGTGATGTAGAATGTGTCTGTTTGTTGGTGGAAGTTATCGGTATCGCTTCTCGGCCTTTTGGCTAAGATCAAGTGTAGTATCTGTTCTTATCAGTTTAATATCTGATACGTCCCCTACCCGGGGACCATATATTAAATTGATTTTTGGAACTGGGAGATGGAATAGGGGCTTGCTCCGTCCACTCCACGCATCGACCCGGTATTGCAGTACCTCCGGGAACGGTGCACCCCCTCTCTACTGGTAAAGAGAGATCAGCTTTGTGTACAAGCAAGGTTGTGCATACAATATTATCGAAATCTGATATATTTAGTTTACTACAGTGAAGCATTTTGATTTAAGACTTTGCTCATGCAGGATCAGTGTGTTCATTTTGGAATGACTGTTTTTTTTTATTATTATTATTTTAACATGATCCAAATTGTATCTCTTAACATTCAGCGGTTATAGCAACCACAAAAACATTTTGTACAGTTAAACTTAACGTGGCACTAAATACTTAAAAACGGCGTTTCTGAAACATAGAATTATTCTGGTAATAAATAATTAGTTAATATTAGGCGGAACTGTTTATCTCGACTCTCGTTGTCAGTCGGACTCATTACCGGCCGAACAGTTGATGTATAAAATCACAAATGTCAAAGCGTTTCACTGATTTATTCACTAAAACAGTGAATGGAAGTGATTGTAAAGAAATTGTTTTAACATGTAAATACGGGGGCGGGGCTTTAACACTAGCGAGACTTAAAAATAACCTTTATTAAACATTGTTGGAAATATTTTACTGATTGTCCAAACTTACCGTTTAGTGACGCAGACTTGTGATTTTAGTAGTAATAAGCAACTCCCTGAATTGTTACATATTCAGAAGCAGTGCATTATGGGATGTGTGAGTGGTGTTGGTTGTTAATAAAACAGTAAATTGCACTGGTGTGTGTTTAATAAAGGTAGTATTGCTTTTGAAGTACTTTTAGATCGCAGTGTTTTACACTCGGGAATGTGTGTAATGTTTTAACGCTGTTTTGCTCACCATGATGGTGAACAGTGTGTGCTGTGGTGCAGTCCGTAGCTGATGCGTGTAGAACTCATACTTACCTGGCAGGGGAGATACCATGATCAAGAAGGTGGTTCACCCAGGGTGAGGCTCAGCCATTGCACTCCGGTTGTGCTGACCCCTGCGAATTCCCCAAATGTGGGAATCTCGACTGCATAATTTGTGGTAGTGGGGGACTGCGTTCGCGCTCTCCCCTGATTTCACTGTATAAAAACAGAATTCTTGCATACTATTGTTTTTTCAAATTCATAACTTTGCTTTTTGGTTGTTTTATATTTTTTATTTTATTATAACTTTGTTCTGTTTTTAATTTATTTATAATTTTTTTGTGGTTGTGGTTAATCCCCCTCCATATTACCCTGTCCCAGAGGTGGGAAGTATTTAAGTTGATTTTTCTGCTATCAGTACTCTTCTCCACTATTTATTTTTCTGACAACTTTTTACTTTTACTTATTACATTTATACATAAATAACTGTACGTTCTAATTTTCACATTTTCGAACCAGCCTTGTTACTTTTAGTATTATTTCTTCTCATTGAGTGCTGCTTCCAGCTTATCAACTTTTCATTTTGCTGCTTTTTCACCATATCACTGGTGTATTATTTTCTGGCTATCAGATGTAGACGTATAAATGATAAACTTCCTGTTTGAACTTCAATAAAAGGACCTTAAATTTGTCATTCGTAAAATATCATAATAAATTTGAGTTGTCTTCAAGGATAGCTGGAATAACCCTACAATTTGGAATATGGCCTGGTGAAAGAAAAAAAGAAAAAGAAAAAAAAAAAAATATATATATATACAATACATACACACACACACACACACACACACACACACACACACACACACACACACACACACACAAGTATTGGGACACCTGATCTTTCCTGCTATATGTGGTTCTTTTCCAAATTTCATGTTCAAAATCATGTTTTATAAACATTACAACACAGAATACACAAACATTTCCCCAGGCATAGCGTGTAAAAATAATTACATTTATTTAAAATTTAATAGTAAAGAAATCACGCTTAATCTTAAATATTTATATTGACTTTCCACAGGATACAGTGATACTGTGAATTCCGCAAATGTGGGCATCTTGACTGTATAATTTGTGGTAGTGGGGGACTGCATTCACTGCATTCTCCCCTTACACAAAATTCACCATTCGGTATGTTCGTTGGTTTTTAAGTCACTATTCGTTACAATTTCTGTACTGTTGGGGGAAGAAATGCAAAATGTAAAAATGCTTGTCATTTGATTATTATTAACATTTGTGCGCATGAACAGTTTACAAATTTATAACCATTTTTAATAAAATACCTGTTTTGTTAAATGATATATAGAAATATATATATATATATATATATATATATATATATATATATATATATATATATATATATATATATATATATATATATATATTTTATATATTTTATAAAAAAGAAAAAAATTAAATCAAATGAATGCAATACACTTTTCATTATATTGATTAAACTTTAATAAATTAAATTGGCACAAAGAAAAATGATTAAAAAAATTCAATTGAAAAGTTAAGAAGAGTAGTGTTTAACCTTTTGTTAAACTCTATTTGTGTAACACAGATGTGTATATAAGTGTTTTTTCATTTAATATTTTTTGTCTAAAGACATAATTTACTTAACTGTTCTACTTATTTTAGCATACTTTAACAAATGTCTTCATTCCTTCCATCCTTTATTTATTTACCCCTTCGATAGGCGGAATTGTCAGGATTTTTTCTTTTAAGAGATATTTTTGAAGCTGGACATAAAACGCTAAAGAATGCATAGTGCTGAGGAAGTTCAACCTGCCACAGGAGCTGCTCAAACAATTCTACTCAGCCATCATCGAGTCTGTCCTGTGCAATTCAATAACTGGTTATTACTCGGCTACAAAATCAGAGAGGATTATTGCAGCTCCCCTGCCAACTCTTCAAGAACACATCCAGAGTGAGAAAAAAGGCTCAGAACATCACTCTGGATCTCTCACATCCAAGCCATATGCTTTTTAATTTTTGCCGTCTGGCCGAAGCTACAGGGCACCAAACTTTGATTTAGATGGTTTTGATGATGATTTGATTGAAAGTGACAACGGCACACCTTTTGAATCTAAAAAAGTAACACAACTTTTGTCTAAAAGCTTAGCAATTGATTGTTATTTAAATATTCCCTATCTCTCACAGACAGCTGGAGTGGAAGACAGGCCCGAAATTGGACTGTTGTTCTCCCAACAGTATTCACAGAAATAAGAATGACCCCATCTTTAACAAAAAACATTTAAAGTTTGCCCACGAGTCAGTATTTGCAGTATATGCAGCCCAGGCCGCACTTGTATTTCTTTCTTAAGTAACCTGGAAGTGATGGTGGACAAATACGTTTCTGCCCTGGTTAAGAAATTTATGATGTTTCACTAACTCTCCCTCTGCCCACAGATAAGCCACGACACTCTTTTGTGCCTAATCAGCAGGTTCTGATACGAAGCCTACCAAGGTCGGTGAGCCGAAGTATCTGGGTCCAGCGACTGTTCTAGCTGTAACCAGAACAGGGGTTCTGACTGATTATCAGCCACAGTGGATTCACACAAGCAGGATCAAAACAGCACCCCTTAATCTGTGCACTAATTGGTCTAATGGCCTAAGAAGCCCACCTAAGTGGGTACTCAGTGCTGAAACAGTTGAGAGCCCACAGAAAGATCCTTTCTTTACAGTAGAAAGGGGACACCTCCAGGGTGAAGATCAAACTCCCTCGACTGTGTTCTTTAGCTTAACCTGACCCTGCTCTAGATCTCAAGTCCATAACAATATGTGCATAGTTGTAATTACCCTCCACTTTTTTCTTATTCCCTTTTGAATACCTTATTCAAAGAGGGGAAACTGTTACATAAACCTGATATTGAACAAGCAGCGAAAAACATCACTGAAGCCTCATGATGTTTCGGAGGACATGAAGTAACTGCTGACCAAAGTTTTGGTTGAGAAGATTCGAAATTTGTTTACAAGTGTTGAATATCGTTTAGAATTGATTGTTATATTGTATGTTGAATTGATGTAATTTTACTTTGTATGTTGCCATATTTGATGACGATGGTAAGACAGGCCATAAAATCTTCGATTGGATTTGTAATGATGAAGGATGACATGCATGTAGGGACAAAATGAAATGAAATTTGTTTTTTTTTAATTTGCAGTTTATAACACCGATCCTGTTCCCATGAAGAACATCTTAGGTAATGGTGTGAGGCACTAAATAATAATAAATAAATAAGTTAAAGTGGTCATTGTTAGTATTAAGTTGAGCCCCACACTAGTTCTCCTATGTTGTCTGTTTAGTGTCTATAGGAGATTTACGATGAGTACACCAAATGTCTTTGTCTGGGCTCACACATCTGTGGTTTTCTTACCCAAGCAGGAACAGTTTTAGCTCAGGTTTTTTCCGTGTGCATATATACTTGTTTGTAATCTGCATTACACTGAAGAACATATGCACCATTCTGTGTGCTGTGTGATTCTTCCTTGATCAGAAAAGTAGATTGTATGGAAAACCTCTCCAAGAATTAAGTTTTTGTTCGGGCATGATAAAAATCTAACATACTGTCTGTATTAAACTTTTCATATATTACGCCCCATACTCCATGGACATCTGAATTTAAGGAGAACTGCAGATACTTTGGGCCTCAAGATTTCCAGTCTATTTCAGAAAAGTACATTCATCACCAACTCTAATACCAGAACATCTAATGGCTGATAAATTAGGGATTTTTTTTCCATGCTGTGTTCGTGCCTCTGTGGTTTGCAGGTTCCCGATCTAAACCAAATGCAGGAGTAATATTCTTTGGAAACCGATGAGGTCTTTCAAATAAAGAAGTATTGTCTGGGCTTTATGCATTGATTGAGTCTTCTTACATAGTGTGGAAAAGAAGGAAGTGCTGCTTTCAGAAAGTGTCTGTTGCTGCATTTATGACTATGTTAATATGTTAAAATCCAGCTAGGTGCCTCAAATGGCATGATTATACTCTACACATATTTGCTAAACATTTACACTTGCTTTATTCTATGTTCTTTGTGAATATTTTTTAATTTGGATAGGTGCACTGTTTTACTGAACACGTACTGTTTCTTTTTTTTTATTATACTATATAGGCATGCACAATATTATAATTCAAAATCTCCTGTTTCTGTATGTTTCCACCAGACTTTAATCCCCATTTGTTGATTTTATAAGTCTCCAAATAAAGGGTGGATTATAAGTGGTCTCAAAATAGTTATAACCCACCACACACACACACAGCAGACTCAATTGCATACAAATGTAAATCATGCAAAACAGTTCATGTTTAATTGAAAAGCAGAACCAGCAGGTACAGAGAAGACCAGAAGAGATCAAATAGATAGAAATGACCAAAGGGACTCAGTTATCAACCACCACTTTTTCACCCTGGTCCTGGAGTACACCTGCATGTCCTAAAGTTTTCTTTGCTCATAACATTCATCACCTGATTGAATGAATTAGCTAATTAACAGCTCACTAAGTCACTAAAATGAAGGTTGTGTTAGAGTGGAGAAAACATTTAATTTGTCCAGGTCAGGGACTCCGGGACTAGGGTCATGAACCTGTGTAATAATTTATTGCAGTAATTTATATACATTATTAACAGCTGATCAGCTGTTTGGCTTTGTTTTTAATTAGACCCCTAGGTGGTGCTGTTGTGAAGCTGTTCTGAAATCTGTATCAGTAGTCTATGTCTTGGTAGGTACTGGTGGGATTGTGTAAGCCACACAAGGAAAGCACATTTTAAAAGACTTTAATTTAAAGTGTCCATAAATGCAATATTTTGGAAAATAATGCAAATTCAGAATAAATCAAATGAATTTAGACAGTGCTGTATATGATCAACAGGCCTGTATAAACTGCTGATTGTAAATGGCGTACGACAGTGGTAACACAATTTGGTCATAAGTAGAGTAGGCTGTATGTTCAGTACTGTGAAATTATGCCGGAACCTGGTACGCACTGTCGTACGCCGCGGCTTGCGATTGTGGTCGTAAGTAAGTCGGCGACTACCTGTACTTACTAAAATATTTTAGGTGAGATTTGCTTTTAGCGTGTTTGGTGATTTAGACCTTTGTTAGTTTATTTCAACTTTTCTTTGTGAAATAGATGTAAACACGTGTGTTATAAATTAGACATTTTTCTTAAATGTTATCCCTGATGTGTTCCTACAGTACCTCGTTTGACCATTAGGGGCAGTGTTATATAATTCGAGTCAGTCTTAACATGTTTTAAATTTCCCACAATTGAGTTGTCATGTGTTAGTCACTTCAGTTAAAGTATATTTATCCAGTGTGAAGGTCTATTGTGAAAACTACGTTATAAAACAGTGTTAGTTTGCAGTGTGTTAGATTTTGATATTCGCGTTTCTGATTGGTCGGTTTGTGCATATATTATAGTTTCTCTTGTTTTGTGTGAATTACGATTTTTATTGCATTTTCCTGCTCATTTAAAAATTACCGCTACATTCCCTGTGTTTTATTCTGGTTTGTTATCCAAAATAAAGAGAAATCAGCGGTCACCGTCCTCTGGTCTACTGTGATGTAGAATGTGTCTGTCTGTTGGTGGAAGTTATCGGTATCGCTTCTCGGCCTTTTGGCTAAGATCAAGTGTAGTATCTGTTCTTATCAGTTTAATATCTGATACGTCCCCTACCCGGGGACCATATATTAAATTGATTTTTGGAACTGGGAGATGGAATAGGGGCTTGCTCCGTCCACTCCACGCATCGACCCGGTATTGCAGTACCTCCGGGAACGGTGCACCCCCTCTCTACTGGTAAAGAAAGATCAGCTATATTTTTCACCTTTATTAATTATTTGTGAAAGGAGTTGTATACTCGACTAACAAGTTAACACTATAATCAGGCGGAACGATGTATCCGAACTGTCGTTACCGGTCGGACTGGTTTACCGGTCGGATGGGTTGATAGTCGCATGTGATCATAAATCTCAAAGCATTTAACTGATTTATTCACCAAAACCATTATTTAAAAGATGAAAATATTTCTGCAGTCTTTTTTGCATCCGGCTTAGCATGTGTCTTTCTTCCATATTCTTTTTTCTTCCCTTTCTTAGAAAACAAATCAAAAAAACTTTCATCTCATCTTATGCCATCTCTCACCACTGTACTCGTAAATTGAAAATGTCTCGGAGGGTCTGCCATGAGGCTGGCTGGGAGTTTGAATTTCCAAACTTCGTTTAGGACAATCTCTGTAGAAATGGTTCCTGAAACGGGCACAAGCAGCTGACATTTTGGGGGCACCACTAGACTAAAACAACTACAAGAATAAAAATTAAAAACTATACTATAACATTACTATTTTAAAACACTAAAACTAAAGTTAATTAAAAGAGAATATAGAAAAAAAACACTTACCTTCCACCACCTGTGCAAAATCTACTCTTTGAGGGTTTTGTCTGAAGCCACAAAGAGACTTCTGATGCATACCTCCAAAGAGCGATCTGCCAAAACGCCTCAAACAGTGTAGTATCTGCCCAGTCAGACATAAATGTCTTCTCTATTCACAGTTTTTATTAAGCATTAACACTCACAGTCTTAAGGGAATTGTCAGATTGGTTGTATAGAGCTGCAGTGTTGACCCACAAAACTTTCCAAATCAAAAGTTTCACAATCTTCCCATTACGGTGCATCTGTCTATGCATTAATGGCACTTAAATGCACAAATGTGCATCCACCAGCTTTCCTCCTAAAACTACCAAATGTTTTACTACCAAATGTTTTACACCCATGAATAAGGTAATTTAATTCCCAAGTCCTTGGTTTAATAAAAAAATTAAATAAATAAAAATAAAGGACCAGCAGGTTTCAATTCACAATGTTAATGCTGCAGGTGGTTGGTCAGAGGGTCCTGCAACAAGGCCCACTGATGAGCCTGCATTTGAGTCATTTATCTCTTCTGGTTATATATCACTAGGCCCCAATAGGGTCAAACATCCAGTTATAGTTCTGAGAGACACTGGTGTTGCTCAATCCGTTATTTTACAAATGTGCTACCCTTTTCAGAAGTCTCCTATGCAGGCAGTGATTTATTGCTTTCGGGCATTAAACTGTATGTGATCCATGAACCTCTGCACTACATATAGCTGGAGAATGAGGACTTTCCAGGTTTCCAAAAAGTGGCAGTTCATTCAGTGAATGGAGTTTCGTTCATTTTGGGGAATGATATAACAGGACGTAGAATCTTTTCCTTACCTGAAGTGGTGACTGATTCACTGGTGAATGGTCTTGAAGTAGCCATTCGGCATCACTCTGTATTTCCTGCCTGTGTGTTAGCAGAGCATCACTTGCCCAGCAGAAAATGCTGGGAAATGTTCTAGATTTGTCTGAAACTTTTATGTGTCAAGAGAAACTGTTTACAGATAAAGTCCCTCGTCTGGTTCCGGTTGTCTGTCTAATCTGTGCAGGTGCCTTTTCAGATTCCAGGCGTTTCTTCAGTCCAGCTTAGTAAAACCGTGCCCACCTTCCATAGATGAAGTTTCAGCTTTGTGCAAACTGACAAATGCAGAAAAATTGTAAAACATATGTAGAGCAAATAAATTTAAAAGGCACTGGAAGTGTAGAAATGTGCAGAAGCTGTAGAACAAGTACATGTAAGTGTATATCCGTAAAATTAGATTAGAGCAAGATGTGTGTAAGGCACAGTATATGTAGAGAAATGTACAATAAGATATACACTGTACGTACGAAAGCTCTACACATTGTATATACAGATGTTATATAGACATGTAAAAGTTATTCTAGGATATTATATGAATTTATAATTAGCTGTAACTATTCAGAGATAATGATTCAGAGGGACAATGGAGGAATCAGATGATACAGAATGTACAGAGTGGAGATGAACTACATAATGATTACTGGCACAAGAAAGTAAACTAAATTATTCTCATTTAACAGTTATAATAAAAACATTTCTTATGTATAGTTTGGCACCGAATACTTACAACATCGTTTCTAAAATATACAATTATACGGGTAATAAAGTATAACTGATAAATATAATACATAAATCAGACGGAACTATGTATCTGGATTCTCGTTACCGGTCGGACTCATTACCGGTCGGACAGAATGTTCTGCTGTAGTTTGTACAGCGATTTGTTTTCTTAGACTATGGCTATATAGTAACTTCTAATCACATACAATTCATATTCGACTTGTTTATTCTATTCGCTAAAACAACGAATTGTGTTTTTTCTGTAGTTTTGCTTTGATCTGCAAACACGGGGGGCGGGGCTAATATTGTAGAGAGACTTCAAAACAAACTTTACTCAAATTAAATATTATTACTGACTATTGAAGTTTACCATGAAATGACACGCTTAAGTTTTCTCCTGAGAAAACGTGTAATTTTAGTGCGTTTGCTACTTAAACGAAGCCATTTCCTGAACATCGTATTACATATTCAGAAGCAGTGCATCATGGGATGTGTGAGTGGGTTTGCTTGTTAATAAAACAGAATGCACTGGTGTGTGTTTAATAAAGGTAGTATTGCTTTTGCAGTGCTTTTAGATTGCAGTGTTTTACACTCGGAAATGTGTGTAATGGTTTAGTGCTGTTTTACTCACCATGATGGTGAACAGTGTGTGCTGTGGTGCAGTCCGTAGCTGATGCTTGTAGAACTCATACTTACCTGGCAGGGGAGATACCATGATCAAGAAGGTGGTTCACCCAGGGCGAGGCTCAGCCATTGCACTCCGGTTGTGCTGACCCCTGCGAATTCCTCAAATGTAGGAATCTCGACTGCATAATTTGTGGTAGTGGGGGACTGCGTTCGCGCTCTCCCCTGATTTTCATTGTACAAAAAATAGACTTAGTAAGATAAAAGGATTTGTAATAGCAAATCTTCAGTATTTATATAATAGGACTGTAGAAATCTTTTGAATTTAGATAATAATCAGCAACTTGCAAAAGAATGATCGCTAGAATCCATATAAATCCTCTCTCTTCCTAATCCTTTTGTTTTTACTGATAAAACTTTGAGGTGTGCTGTTTTTAAATACTGTTTACCTGTGCAGCATTTTAGCAATTAATATTGTGCCGAAGTAGATTTTTCAGATTTATATCGATTACAAATATACCTGGTAGCGTCCCTATAACTTTTATGCATGTAATAAAGATTTAGTAGATTGATTTAGCCTTTTATCATTATAGTTTTTGTCAGATTTTTTTCCCCTCTTTTTCCCCGTCATGCATGTATGATAAATTATTTTAGATGACTGAAACCAAATAGGGTATTAAACCAAAGCTCTGTACAGAACCTGTATATAACAGCTATAGGTCCAAATAAAACTAGTTTATATAAACAGATGTCAGTGTCTTGATTTAGCCTCAAGAGGGCGCCGTGACTCAACTTTAGAACAGTTCTGTCAGTGAAGGGTCTCTTCTAAAGGAGGAAAAAACATTTGCAAGTGTTTGGAAGTGATGTTCAACACTGAAATCTCCAACAGCTATTCAGAGTCATTTTGCTGAAGATGCACATGTTTACACCATTGAACAGTTTACAGCTACGACCCCAAATTATTTGTTCACCTCACATCATCTCAAGACTGGATAACTGCAACTCACTCTTATGCTGAGTTACTGATCCAGAATGCATTTTGCATGACCTCCTAAGTTCTCTCGCACCACCCAAATGCTACACTCCATCTACTGGCATCCTGTCAGTCCCTGCATCAGATTTAGAACACCGATGCTCGCCTACAAAGCCAAAAATGGACCAACATTTCCTACCTCTCAGCACTTATCTTACCTCGCACTAAAGCACCATCTCTCCAATCCTCACCTCTGCTTGACTCGTCCCACCAGCTCTCAGCATACAAGGGAGACATGCTCCAAGACTCTGGCACAGAGGGGGTGGAATTAACTTCCACTTCTTCCTCTTCCAGCAGAAGCTTTTCAACTTACTTTTGTAAGTTGCTCTGGTTAACAGCATCTACAAAATTTCATAAATGTAAATAAATGCACGCTCCTGTGTGATGTTTTATCTATTTTATACCACAGTAACATTTTAACAATTTTCAGTGTTGCTGAATGTCTGTTGACATTTGATATAGCAGAGTTATAGCACTATTTTATACCCGCATCACCTGACATGTACAGATAAAGATCTATCTGTCACCTACTCAATTTCTTTTGGGTACGATTTTGTTTTCCACATGGTAATGGGGTTAAATAAAAAAACAAAACAAAACATGCAATGCTAAATATTCGATTGAATATAACAATAAATGTGTCACTGATGTTATTAATGTTAAATACTGTTGTTTACAAAATGCAAATTTCTTTCTACTCTTTACTCTGTAAAGTAACAGCACACACAACATGGTATTACTCTCCTTTAGAGGACTTTTCACTGCCATTATTAATGCTTATAATTAATGATAAAAAAAAAAAAAGCAATTTCTTGGCATTCTAGTGTGGATATTTCATCCCCATCAGGAGACAAACATACACACATAGACACAAAGACACATGCATACACACTATAGTGATTTGCTGAAAAGGCTTATTATCCTTTGCAAATATCCAAGTTGTATCTTCTGTGTTATTAACGGCTTGAGGCGATCACTGTATATAAAAATGTTTTAAAAAAAAGAGGTAGAATCACAAACAAGCAACTTTCCTGCGACACACAACTTATCAAGTGAAAGCTCAAGAGTGCCTCAGTCTACCCCTGGAGTTTGAGCGCTGAAATTGAATTTTAATTGGTTCTTCCAACAATACCACCCCACTCCTGCTCAGGCTGGATGGAGCTCAGGACAAACGTCAGGATGTGTGCGTGTAACTCGCAATGTGTCCAAAGAGAAACTGAGTCGTTTAGAAATCATTCAGCAGCCACCTGACGAAGCTGTGACACAGATCATTTAATCTGCATTTGATTCATCAAACATGACATTATGACTTATTTACTGTAGTTCTGGCTTCTCTCACTCACAGTTTCAGGGTTTCTGAGGCGACCCTGCGCTTGGGATCACATGCTCTCCCTGTGTGGGTTTCCTCCCACCTGCCAAAAACATGCAGGTAGCTGGACTGGCTATTCTACATTGCCCCTTGGTGTATGTGTGTATGGTGTGACAGACTGGTGCAGTTACTGTAGATGAAAGAATAAAAGCGAGTGAATGAATAAAAGCTTTAATTAACATTAATTAGGCTACTGATAGTGTGTGCTTGTGCCAAGGTAATGACATTAATATTGATAAAAAGGAAGGATATTAGGCGTAATGAGGTTTATGTAAATTTTACTCATTTGTTTTTTAGGTTAATCAAATTAGTTTTATTGGGCTAATCAGTGCTAATGACTTTTTAGGTCAAATCATTTAGGTGTGAACAACAGCAGTTCTTTCCCTCCCTTCTTCTCAAGTTTGATGCCATAAGCCCAGATAGCAAACAGTGTAATTTTACAAGCTGTAGCCACTGTCATCTGTAAGTAATTTTATGTATGTTGAGGATGAACTGAGAGTTTGTGAGTTAGCCAGTGAACCTAGCACAGCGAGTCAGTGATTAAATGAGGCTATGACTCTCTGTGAATCAGTGAGTCATTGTGTGGGGCAATGTGTGAGTCGGTCATAGAATCAGTGAGTGATGCAGTGAAAGAGTCAGTTAATGAGTTAGTGAGTGTGTGTGTGGTTCATGTGGTTGCTCAGTGGTTAAGGTGTTGTACTTTGGATCTAAGGTCATGACAAATTCCCAGTACCAACAAGCTGTCACTGCTGTGGTCTGGGTCAATGGGTGAGTCAGTAGGTGAGTCAATTCAATTTATTTTTATTTGTATAGTGCTTTTAACAATGGAAATCGTCTCAAAGCAGCTTTAAGCCGAGTCAGTGAGCTCAATGTTCATTAAATCAGTCTAAGTAAATCAGGGAGGTAATCTGTGAGTCAGGCTGTCATTAAATCAAGGTAAATCAGTCACAGGAAATCAGTGAGTCAGTGGGTCAGTTAGTGAATCAATGTGTGAGTTAATCACTATATATGTTACTCTCAGCATGTCAGTCAAAGTGAGTTAATGTGCGTGTCAGTGATTCAGCTACTCAGTCATATGTGACTAAATTAGTAAAAAATATCTCTAAATGTGGCCTTTTTTTAATTTAAATGCTTTTTATTGTTATTTTATCCAGTTTATTCTTTCTTCTTATTCTTTTTATTTATTTATTTATTTTTTTGCTCGGTGCTCTAAATATTATTTTGGCTAACAGGATTAGGAAATGGTTATAAAACCGCACATAACTAAATGACATTTACAGAAAACATACCATATGCTGCATGCAAGGAGTAATAGAAATCAAGAAAAGGGTGCCTCTTCCTGCATGGTCTTGTTGAAATCCCATGTGGCCATCTTAATCATGCTGAAATCAGCTTGGCTCAGACACTGAACCTCATATCTGAGCTGCTGAATGTCTGTCCCTGTGGACAAACAGCTTTATGAGAAAGATTCTGACACACACTCGCATGCATGCACCTCCACCACTGGCTTTTAGGGAAATTCAATTTGGGATTCAATTTCTCCTGCACTGGAGGTAATGTGCTTGTCATGTTCAATAAGAGATTGTTTCCCCTGTGAAGAGCTGCTTCGGTATACTAATAAGCTGCTTTGATAGGGTCGTCCTCTGTGAGGGGGAAAAAAAAATCATGCAATCTTTCCAGGGCACAAGCAAAAACACACTGTAAAAAGCCTAAGCGTCCATTATCATACGAAACAAAGTTTGACTGACATATCCTTCAGGATCCGGTTCTCTTTTCTAACAGTGTCTAAAAGATTTCCAGAGCCGATTTATGTTTGCCATCCAAAGAACTAATCACAGACCAGCACGAAGAGCTGTATTGACCTGCGGCCACTCACATTAAAACCTATTGAGTTTAGAGCTACGGTGATTGACCTTCCTAAAGAACTGATCTTTAGAGAAAGCTAAATTCATTGCAGGACCTTTTAAGGATGGATCTGTCATAGGCAGCATACGATCATTAGCTGAACCTTCTGTCATGCGTCTAAAGCTTTTCTGCATACGTCAACCTTCTCCTCAAAATCTCTGTGGCTTAAAAGTCATAAATTACTCGAGCTGGGGCTTTATAATTATTATCCCTAGTAAATACTAAATGCTGAATTTGTTATGGTGAATAAGTTTCTATATTCACTTCGACCAAGTAGAAAAATACTACTTTTTCTGCCTGACCTAGTGAACCATTATGAGGATGTATTTATTGATATAGAGTTTAAAGTACTTCTATAGTTCAGTCTGGATAAGAGCATCTGCCAAATGCCATAAATGTACATTTTTAAAAGTTTAATAGTATCAGGTATCCTCCAGGCATAGATTTGCTTCTAATGGGCTTTTCCTAATTGATAAATGAACTTGTCATTCACACAATTGAACCAGTGACTGACTGGTAAAAAAAAAAAAAGACCATTATCAGGAAAAACCTACTGTATCCATCAACTTTATTTGTTCAAATTAATCTTAGCTTTGAAAATTCAAAGGTCTTTATGTTTTTCTCCTTCTTCTGCATGTAAAAAAAAAAACAAACATTGTACACACATCTACAGCTCAAACATGTTTCCTGTCCTGAACAGAGTCAGTGTTACTGTCTATCTGCCCAGAAGGTCATTTTGTATCATTGTATTCATCACCATCTTCTTCTGTTGATCCTCCCGAGTTGAGCAGAGGTCTGCGGGCAACTGGAACACACGGTTTAATCCTCTGCCACCGGTTTGGAGGCCATAAGATGTGAGATGCTCTACCGTGGAGTAGTCCGAGGGAAACCTGCAGGAAGGCAATTCTGTTTACTGACCCTATTAACATACATATAAAAAAAAAAACCCTGAAACCGACCAACGACTGAGAATAATTGTGAAACAGATAATACCGGTGTGAGCGTCTGATCCTAATATAAGTAACATTCTTTAAATGTTTATCAATCAAGGAGAGGGGGAGTCAAGAAACACTTTATTTATCTCTGTTTTTGTTGGTTGCAGAAGTGCGCTGATAATAACGAACACCTCGTGCTGAGTTTTATGTTTAAAATGAGTGCAAGGTGCCATGAATAGCACTTCGACTTACAACAAGTGATCGCTGATGACTGTTTCCAAGCATTCGTAGCTGCTTTACTGCATTTCTACAAACAAACCTCTAATAGCCCTGTAACAATGATCAACTCTTACGTTTCAAACTCAAATCAGCCAATTCCCTATATGAACACTATATGGAGAACAGTGTGTGGACACCTGACCACAGAATTCATATATGCTTTTAAAAAATCCCTTTCCATATTTAGTCTGAATTTACTGTTATAATAACCTCCAGTCTTCTGGGGAAAAGTTTCACTAGAATTTGGACTGATCTTGTAAAGACTCGATCATTCAGCTACAAGGGTGTTTGTAAAGTCAGGTACTGATGTATGTAAGGAGCTCTGGGGTGCAGTCAGTGTTCAAGTTCATCCCAAAGGTGTTCCGTAAGGTTGAGCTTTATAGCAGGACACTCAAGATCTTCCACTCTAAACCATGTAAAGCATATCTTCATAGAGCTGGCCTTGTGCAAAAGGGTATAGTCATGCTGGAACAGGTTTGCGTCTTCTAGTTCAGAAATGAAGGGAAAATTTAATGCTACCACATTAAAAGACATCCTACACAATTGTATGTGTTCAGAATTTTGTGAAAGTACCACATGTGAAAAGTCAGGCATCTCAATACTTTTGTGTCTATATAAATGTATTTGATTTATTTCCAAATGTAATAATATTACTGGCTTTCATGATTTGGTTAAGGCACATAAGGTAGATAAAGCTGTGAGCGCAGCATAGCATTCAAACGCTCCACATTTTGGCTGATTTACACAGTGCTGTACTTCTAAACAAGGTAATATGAGCAGTTCAGCCCAACACATGACGGCAATGGTTTTTATTGTACTTTTTATTTATTGCAAGCATTCCAGACTAAATCTCTAATCTCTTTGTTCACCTGCAAATTGATTGCGTGCTGCTGAGAAAGAGATGCGACTTTAGCCTGTGTCGCCTATCCATTAATTAAAAATCCTTAAGCGCTAACAGCCGAGGAAGTCATGTCTGACCTCGGTTTTCCTCATTTAAAACGGGGTTTGGCTCAGAACTGGGTTCTTGAGAGCATCCCTATCATTCGCACAGTGTCACATTGGGGAGCTATGCCTGAAGGAGAGAGAGAGAGAGAGAGAGAGAGAGAGAGAGAGAGAGAGAGAGAGAGAGAGAGAAGAGAGATAACTGCCTTATTTCAAACACAGCTAGCAGATGCTTTTGATTGTCACCCAGAGAGCAGAGCAATTATACTTTCATGAACTCTGGAATGGATTAAAAAATAAATAATAATCCAAAGTTGCAAAGTTTGAAAATAATTTATACATTATTATAATACTCCTGAGTTTCAGCTATAATGGTTAAATAATGGCTGAATATTATACAGAATTATTATACCTCAATTATTCTGCCAATAGAAATATAAAATATCGCAATTTATCGATTTTTATCTTAAATCAAAGGGAAAACTGGCTTTTACAAAAGACAGCTGGACCACCCAGGAACCCAAGAGCTATATCTTCGATATAAGTGATGGCACATGCTCTTTACTGTTCTTTAGCTTTAAGGATCAACCAGAGCAAATTTAATATGAAGTAATCAATCTGGCCGTAGATGGGCAGCGAGGGCCTGCACTGTTTTTGGCAGCTGAGGAAGCCAGACAATGCTTCTAGTGCATATTGCTCTCAGAATAGTTCTGTTTCTGGGATTTTTTTTGCAAATACCTGGAATGGCTGAGGAGGATTAGCTGAACAGGGGATTAAGGGACATAGAGGTCTCCAAGTTAAACAGTCTTAGAGCTCTGGCAAGCTATTACAACTAAACCCAAAGCATATAGCTCTTGAACACTATCTGATAAAACATGATGAACCATGATTGAGCTTCAGCTAAATTTAATAAGTGAGATGTCAGTATCAGTGGCTTAGCGAGATATCATTTAAACAGAGCAATTGCAAAAAAAAAAAAAAAAAAAATTATGTTGCAACACAGAAGACATAACGTGTCAGACTTTAATGAGATTTGTGCTCTTCCTAGTTTAACACACATGATTTACTCCATTTAGGCCATGAGTTGATAGAAAACACAGTTATAGGAAACCATTCAATGCATGATGCACAAAATGTATGTAGCTATTACTATTATGAAATGGATTCTTCTCCAATATCAGTGCATCCTCGGTTTTATTCGCCATATGCCTCAGGGATTCAACAATTTTTACTCCATTAAAGAATCGTCTTTTTTTGCCTAGTTATAATTACACTTAATCCATTGTAATGTCTGCAAAGAGAGTGAAACATTATTTATGTTATCACTCATCAGGTTTTTGTTTGTCTGCCTCTTTAATTTATCAGACAAACAAAATGAAGTTTGTTGAAAGAAAGGGCCGATGGGAAATCTCAAAAAATTTTAACTTGGAGACTTCTTTCAAAAATCCTCAATAAACATTATCGAACATATAATTTTTTAAAGGTTTGTTGACAATGGCGTGGCCGCCTGATGTTCCGAAAGCTTA
>NC_139587.1:23214338-23221838 GCF_946808225.1 Silurus aristotelis
ATGTGAATCTATATGACGATCTCTAATCAGATATGTTCAAGCCAACAGAAAGGCTACGGTAAGTAAAATAACCACTATTAACAACCACGGTGAACAGACCAGCATCACATAATACAACAAAAACTATTTTATAGGCAAATAAGCTTCACCAACAGGAGACCATATCACGTTCCACTCCTATCAGCCAAGAGCCAATAGGCACAGACTCATAAAAAACTGGGCAGTTAAGGATTGAAAACAGACCAGATGATTTATCAGGGGTTAGAAAGACATTGAAGAAGAACTCACTGAGAATTATCTTTTCAAAGAGCATACATGCTATTAGTCTTCTAGCTCTTTTTCTTGTACTATTGTGTGGGCTGAATGAAATGAGGCAGAGAGCTGTATTTTGCCTTTGAGGCCTTCAGATTGACACCTGTGTCCTAATCATTTTGCTGTGAACAACAAAAACAACTGATATAAGGAGAGAACATTTTCTTGCTGTGTGTTTAAATAGAGCCAGAAGCATTCTGCCTAATAGTCAATACTCAGCCCCTCGCTAAGAAAGCACTATTAGCTAATTAGCGCTCGACATTTCAAATTCAGGGCGTGTAGAATTCGTGAGATGTAGTGTTATTGGTGTTCGACTGTTTAGAAGACAAAGCGAAATATTATCTGATATGCCTGGCACATTGTAAAGGTTACTGAAAAGCTAAACATCAAACTTTGTATACAAAGGAAAACGGAAAACCAGAGCTGGTTAGTGCCAATGGATCAAATGCAGTTACAAAAAAAAAAAAATAATCAAAGAGCTCTTTTACACAGTAGATATAGAAAAGATGTAAAATAATTTAGCCTAAGGGTCTCACAAAAAAAGAAAAAAACACAAAAATACAGGAATGTTTTTCAGGCCCCTATAAATTGGGCTCGGACATTCAAACCTTTTCTTTTTCATCTGAAAGACCGTTTGTCATTTATTTTGCACCAAGGTAGGCACAATTACATACAATATAAATCAAATGGAAAATATGAACAGAAATTAAAACCTTTAACACAACACACATTTATACATGATGTACTTTCTTTAAATAAATATATATATATATATATATATATATATATATATATATATATATATATATATATATATATATATATATATAAAAACTCCACCTAAAAATAATTTTTAGTCACTACACATTTGTTTTACTGATGCACTAAGACTAGCGTCTAGCGTAGCCGCTCGTTAGCTTTGCTACTTATTCTAAACGTGTTACAAATTTATTCCGTAAGTGCCTCACATTTTTTGCAATGATGTCCGGTAACTACTGTGACGTATACTAGTGATTGTATTAAGCATACATTTCTTTGTAATTCAGTGCACTATGCAATTTGTTGTCTTGCCAATTTGATATTTGAGACCAATACTTCTTGTTTGGAGTCATATTGTCCCAGTGGGTTCATGCTAGACTTGTCATGTTATGGTGTTATTTGTGTAATAAGCAGTTGTGTACTTTACTCTGATTACTCTGATTCTCATGCACATGACCCTGTGTGTAGTATTATTCTTGTGCAATAAACAGCCAAATTCTATCTGATGACTCCAACTCCCTGACCTGAGTTCTGTGGCGGTCAATAACATAATCGCTAGAATCAGCGGGCAGTCCGTAACAGTGGTCTGAGCTGGATTCATTGACTACCGCAATGATGTCATCAGAGAAGCAAGCAGCCTCTGTCTCTCATGCTGAAACATCAGATAGGCCCCCCAGGCAGTGCCGTACACCCAAGCATTTTGAGGATTATCTTATTGACTATAGCCACCGACCGGGCCCTACCTCCCTGTCTGTCTGATAAGGAAAGGGACGAGGCTGCTGACATGGCTGCGCTGCAAAGAAAGCTTATGTACAAACAATGACAGAGATGGCAGAATGAGCTGATGGAGCATATCACATCGTTCTTGGGGGAAGAAGGTGAAGATGATCAAGGTGTAAATGCAGGCTTTAATTAAGAGGAGTCAAACAGGCAGCGTCAACAACTGCAAACAGATAGATCCAGGGGTAAGACAAAGGGTAATCCAAAAACAGGCAATTGTCAAAGGAGGCAGCAAACTACCACAAACTTGGTAAACAGGCCAATGTCAAAAACACATGGAAACATGGAACAATGAACATGGAAACTTGGCAGGTGTGGCAAAACAAAACATGAAAACGTTGGCTGGCATGAACAAAACAGAAGTCCCTTTAGTACATCAATACACAGCAGAGTGTGTGTTTGTGTGTCCCATTTATAGTCCTACTTCTGGGAACAGGGAGGAGTTTGTAATTAGTTCCCAGGCAGGGGCTTCTGGGAACTTTAGTCCAAATGAGACACAGACTTTTTAGCAGTGGTGCACTCTGGTGGTGAGTGGGAGGAATGACCGATCGGATACATGCCAAAACCCCCCCCTCTATCTTCAAATAGTCCAGGTCAGCGCCGGAGTCGAGACGGAACAGAGGGAGGGACGGGGCCAGGTCCATGTATTAGAGGAGGACCTGGAGACTGAGGCAGAGCAGGAAAACATGACAGAGCAGACGTGGCAGGAAGCAATGGAGAACCCGGCAGAGCAGGGAAACATGGCAGAGCAGGCGGACCTGTAGACTGGGGCATAGCAGGCATAGCTGGAAACCATGGAGAAGTCGGCAAAGCAGGGAAACATGGCAGAGCCGACATAGCAGGGAAACATGGCGGAGCAGGGAACAATCGCGGCGCAGAAGGGCCCCAGGGCAAAGCCGGGGACCACGGCAGAGCCGAAGGGCACCAGGGCAAAGCAGGGGACCATAGCAAAGCTGGCAGAGCAGGGTAACATTGCAAAGCCTTTGACAACCACAGCAGATCGGCTGGGTCTGACAATCCCCACTGTGGAGCAGACGACCACCCGGGTAGTGCTGATAGCACAGGAAACCAAGGTGGATAAGGCAGAAAAGGATTTGGAGGCTCTGCAGCAGGCACTGCCACCTTGGTGACTGATTCTGTCATCTGCTCTAGAGGGTGACCCCAATGACACGTAAAGAATTCCCCAAATTACCCATTGCTGCTCAATGTTGGGGTGGCTGTTGTGAATTCTCTCCCTTTTGGTGCAAGTGGTAAGTGTGCACCATCCCTGGTGGCACTGCACACAATGAACAGGGTGCGGCTTCCCAGACACAGGTGAACAGCGCCATGCCAACTTCCCAGACACAGGTGAACAGCGCCATGCCAGCAGTCAAAGCACGGTCTCGCTGATGCCTTGTTAGAGCGCAGGATAATGTTTGTGAAGCTGTAAGTGTTTCACTGCATGTCATACCCTGTATGTATGTGTATGTGACAAATAAAATTTGATTTGATTTGATTTGAAGTGTACTCCACTGTTCCTAGGCAATAGCACAAAGCGTTAAAGGAGACCAGTACGTGGCTACAGGATGTTAACGGTATTTAGCGTGCCTTTTATCTGTGGTTGCTGTACTTTGGAAGAAGGTGGTAGCTTAGTGGACTTTTCCCACACTAAGCTGCCACTCCTGGGGCCCCGAAGCAAGGCCCTTAGACCCATAGCTGCATGAATGAATTGTATGAATGAGATAAATGCAAGTCGCTCTGGATAAGGGTGCCTGACAAATGCTGCAAATGTACTACTGTACTATAATGCCTTAACTGTATAATACATTTTGGACATCCAAACGATTCATCCGGATTTTAAAGTTGCACTTTTGTCCTTGTTCTTATGGTTATAAGTGTGAAATAGATGTGTAATATATGGAACTGGATTATGAATAGGTTTTTTTAAAATACCTGTCAAATCACTGATCCAATAGGATCGTTAGTGTAAATGAATGAAAGGAAAAGTGTAGCATTAAGGCAAGCAAAGAAATGCTTGTAAGAGCCTGAATCAAAGTCCTTTCAAAAAGTAATGAAGTGCATTCAGATTTGTGTTTAACATTCAAAGGAAGCCAGAGAGCAGGCGCTTTTTTTTAGTAAAATAGGTTTTGTGTTTCGTGGCTGGCTGACTGCAAGTGGGACTATACTGCATTAGCACTCATTGTACATAGTTTAAATGATTTCTCGCAGAGTGCACAATCAGCTTTCCCGGGCATTTTTATCAACAACATCTGAAAATCTTCCAGCTATTTATCTCAAAACCTTGCGTCCCCCCGCCCCCACCTCCTGTTTTGAAGAAACCTCATACTCTCATAGGTGCAGTATTATTTTAAATCCTGTAATTTCGCCATCTTATATTAGTACATTTGCTTTCAGCTAAAACGTGTCTCTCATCCCCCTTTTGGAACACCAGCAAGTGTTAGAAGCCTGGAGGAACGCTATACAAGTGTTCTGATCCAGTGATTTGATTGGAGGAAAGGCACTGAGCTCGTGCACATAAGAGCTCTGAGAAATTGTTCTGTGTACCAGAGTGCTTTCAGGTGTGCTGATACGATCGCTGAGGAACACAATGTTTCACAAATATGGATGCAGTTATGAAAACAGCATTAGATTGAAATTATGAATAGAGCTCAGATAAGAACGAGGGAGAGAGAAGAAAGGGGGAGCCGAATTCATGTGTGTAAATCAGGAATACTGAAACTGTATAAGCAAGACTGCAGCCGGGAAACAATTTATGCGTTGCTTGGCAACATTTTTGTTAACTAATGGAATCATAACCGACCTATTTATTTTTAGGCGCTGAAAGGTACTCACAGCCAGGTGTACTTCCAGCGTTACGGCATTCCTGTCATATTGTTAGCTGAGATTTAGACAAAATAATGCCATTACACTGACATTGGGGGTAAAAAAAAAAAAAAAAAATTATTATTTATTTTATTTTATCATTTTTTTTTTTTTTTTTGATTTCATCAGATTAAAATGTTATTTTTTTTCCAGCTATTTATAACACAAGCACTGCTAAGTTCTGAATTCCGATTGACCGGAAAATGTTGATTAATTGTCTTTTACAGAAGATCTGACGGTAGCTATGACTGCAAGGCAAATTACAAGTTTATAAAAGGCACTCATTATTGTTTCCTTGGTAACAACTCACACAGGAACATACACTGAAGGATGCTCCATGTGAACGTTATTAAAATATATTTTTAACATGGTCTCCAGAATCAGCACTTTGTAACAGAGTAAACACTTTGTAACAGAGTAAAGGTGTAATTCGAGAAGGTACAAAGGTAGATCTATCTATATATCTAGCTAGCTAGCTGGTGCAAGAGGAATAGACACTATGAGATTTACTGTTATTAAGAAAATAATAAATGTCAGTGTGGTACAATATTATTATAAATCCTAGTTTACAGTGATTTAAGGACAGATTCTTTTTTTTTGCATGTACTTTAGGTTCAATATTTTGCAAATTTTCTTTAGTCTAGGACATAAGCTTGTGGGTTATGTTTATATATGGTGAATCAAAATGTGAAATTAACCAGTCTTTCAGTAGAATTAATGCATAATTCATATGCATGTAATTAATACATGCATATGAAATAATAATAAAAAAATGAATGATATAATATATGTATACGTTACTGTATTAAATATATGTGAATTTTCTTTCTCATTCTCATAGGGATTCTTTTATTACAATATATACACTATATGGACAATAGTATTTTTACCAATAAAAATATGTTTCGACAAAGTTGGAGGCACACAGTTGTATAGCATGTTTTTGGATGCAATAGCATTTAATTGAACTTTTATTTTAATTAGAAGACCCAAACCCTGTTCCAGCATGACAAAGTCAGCTCAATGAAGATATGGTTTACATGGGTTGGAGTGGAAGATCTTGAGTGGACTGCTATAAAGCTTTACTAACACCCGTGAGGCTAAATAATCACAAAACTCCACAAGCACACTCCAAAATCTAGTGTAACATCTTTGCAGAAAAGTGGAGATCACTTATAATAGCAAAAGGGGACTAAATGTGGAATCGAATGTTCAAAATTCACATGCAAATCTTATGATGTGGTGTGGACAAACTTTTGTCCATATAAAGTATATGTTTTGAGGATTTCTTTGTAAAACTATCCAGAAGTCATGTACTTTCACTGTTAGCTTGTGCTGCAGACACTAAGCCATGAAACAAAAAAGAGTTTTAAGATAATCTAAAATAGACTTTTCAAAACACCCCCATAATCCGGCTTCCTTTTCAACAGAAAATTAGAAAGCAATGTACAAGGAATAGAAGTGAATCTCCGTTCACTAGGGCACTACAGCACGCTCAGCTCACTCTTATTGACTTTTCTGAGCTCGAAGTGTAATTGCAAGCACCTAAAATAAAGTGTTATGCAATGTTCTGTGGAAAAGGTGCACAGATGGAACCTTTAGTAAATGGCACTGCTGTCAATTGCAGGGGTCTGAGGAGTCATTAAATCGCTCCTTTCAGCCATCGCAGGGAAAAAAAAAAAAATAGCATCCATTTCCGGCAAACTCCCCAACGTATCTCTGAACCATCAGAAAGGTAATCAGTTTCACAGAGCCATCAGCGGTGCCTTTTCAGCTGCCGATCCAAAGATCACCTTGGGATGTGACACTGACGAGCCCGGGCGATTTAATGAGCGCTTCACTGTGCATTCACAGCCTGAGCAATTCAGAACGGGTTATTATGCGTGATCATAGATTTTATGTGTTTTTTTCCCTCTCCTAAGTGGCTACAAAGACATAATGCAGTGGCTTTAATAGTTATTCATCAATCCATGGTGAGGCTTTAACCGAATAAATTATGTTATATTACTAGACAGCCGACTGTACAGACATTCCTAACAGTCTGATGTAAGGACATTACATTACAGTATGACAGTGATATCACAAAGAAAAAGCAAACTGACTTGATGAAGTCTCCCTCGAGAGCAATGACCCGCTTGATGATCTTCTGTTTGGGGTTCTTGGGAGACCTGAAAACAAGAATTTAGGATCATGATTAAAAATGGGTAATATCACAATGATAAAAAGCTGAAATAAAAAAGGAGTGACATCACAACATCAAAAATAAAAAATCATTTTAATAGGAAAAACAAGTTTTAATTATATTAGAAATTTCCAAACAAAAGTTTTCTTAATAATTGTTTTGATATTTGGATTATTATAAGATTATTATTTAATTTACTGTCAAAAAGCCATGTTTGATTTAGGACTGTATATTCTATTTTCATTTTTTCATCTATCTATTCCACTAGTTCCTCAAAATGTTTCGAGAAAACAACAAAAATATGACAATACTATAGATATAGATGTACAAATCCTAAATTATAATTTACCCCAAATATTAAAAATGTGTGGTTTATAATGTCCATAAAGTCCATTTGGGTCATTTGAGTAAAATGAATGGGATTAGGAACACTTGGATTATACAGTGATTTTTCAAGGCCACTTTACAATAAAGAGACACGGAGAAAGAACTGTTACAGCTACTGATTTACTGTCAATGAATTTAGCTGGAATGAACTTAAGATTTCTGTTTCAAAATGCAAAATACAAATGGCACTAAACTGGTAGAAAGCTAGAATGTTAGAG